>NW_027421639.1:0-14807 GCF_009905375.1 Apium graveolens
CTTTTAAGGTGCAAAGTGACTTACATTGTTGATTAAGCCAAATTTGAAATAAAATTGACTTGTATGAAAGTGGAACTAAGAGGTGATAAAAGAATATCAAATTGGATGATATGATGTTAACATGTTAATTGTAAATATTATGGTGGAAAGTGACTCTTATAGGGTGCAAAGTGACTCTAATATGGTGAAAAGTGAATTACATGGTTGATTAAAGCCAAAATGTGAAACACAATTGACTTGTTAAAGTGGAACTAAGAGGTGATAAAACAATGTCAAATTGAATGGATATGATTAACATGTTAATTGTACAAATATATGGTGGAAAGTGACTCTTATAGGGTGTAAAGTGACTCTAATATGGTGAAAAGTGAATTACATGGTTGATTAGAGCCAAATGTGAAACACAATTGACTTGTATAAAGTGGAACTAAGAGGTAAAAGGATGTCAAATTGATGGATATGATGTTAACATGTTAATTGTACAAATATATGGTGGAAAGTGATCTTAGGGTGCAAAGGATCTAAATTGTGAAAAGTGACTCTTTTGGGTGCAAAGTGACTCTAATATGGTGAAAAGTGAACTTACATGGTTGATTAGAGCCAAAATGTGAAAAAATTGACTTGTATGAAAGTGGAACTAAGAGGTAGTAAAAGGATGTCAAATTGGATGTATATGATATTAACATGTTAATATACAAATATATGGTGGAAAGTGACTTATAGGGTGCAAGTGACTCTAATATTGTGGAAAGTGACTTACTGGTTAATTAGAGCCAAAATGTGGAACAATATGACTTTGTGAAAGTGGAACTAAGAGGTGGTAAAAGGATGTCAAATTGGATGTATTGATGTTAACATGTTAATTGTACAAATATATAATGGAAAGTGACTCTTATAGGTACAAAGTGACTCTAATATGGTGAAAAGTGACTTACATGGTTAATTAGAACCAAAATGGAACAAATTGACTTGTGTGAAAGTGGAACTAAGAGGTGGTAAAAGGATGTCAAATTGGATGTATATGATGTTAACATGTTATTGTACAAATATATGTGGAAAGTGACTCTTTAAGGTGCAAATGGTGACTTACATGGTGATTATAGCCAAAATTGAAAAAAATTGACTTGTATGAAAGTGGAACTAAGAGGTGATAAAGATGTCAAATTGAATGTATATGATGTTAACATGTTAATTGTACAAAATATATGGTGGAAAGTGACTCTTATAGGGTGCAAAGTGACTCTAATATGGTGAAAAGTGAATTACATGGTTGATTAGAGCCAAAATGTGAACACAATTGACTTGTTAAAGTGGAACTAAGAGGTGATAAAACAATGTCAAATTGAATGGATATGTGTAACATGTTAATTGTACAAATATATGGTGGAAAGTGACTCTTATAGGTGCAAAGTGACTCTAATATGGTGAAAAGTGAATTACATGGTTGATTAGAGCCAAAATGTGAAACACAATTGACTTGTACTAAAGTGGAACTAAGAGGTGATAAAATGATGTCAAATTGAATGGATATGATGTAACATGTTAATTGTACAAATATATGGTGGAAAGTGACTCTTATAGGGTGCAAAGTGACTCTAATATGGTGAAAAGTGACTTACATGGTTAATTAGAACCAAAATGTGGAACAATATGACTTGTGTGAAAGTGGAACTAAGAGGTGGTAAAAGGATGTCAAATTGCATGTATATGATGTTAACATGTTAATTGTACAAATATAGTGGAAAGTGACTCTCTTTAGGGTGCAAAGTGACTCTAATATGGTGAAAAGTGACTTACATGGTTATTAGAACCAAAATGTGGAACAAAATTGACTTGTGTGAAAGTGGAACTAAGAGGTGGTAAAAGGATATCAAATTGGATGTATATGATGTTAACATTTTAATTGTACAAATATATAGTGGAAAGTGACCCTTTTGCGGTGCAAAGTGACTCTAATATGGTGAAAAGTGAATTACATGGTTGATTAGAGCCAAAATGTGAAACAAAATTGACTTGTATGAAAGTGGAACTAAGAGGTGATAAAACGATATCAAATTGAATGGATATTATGTTAACATGTTAATTGTACAAATATATGGTGGAAAGTGACTCTTATAGGGTGCAAAGTGACTCTAATATTGTGAAAAGTGACTCTTTTGGGGTGCAAAGTGACTCTAATATGGTGAAAAGTGAATTACATGGTTGATTAGAGCCAAAATGTGAAACAAAATTGACTTGTATGAAAGTGGAACTAAGAGGTAGTAAAAGGATGTCAAATTGGATGTATATGATTAACATGTTAATTGTACAAATATATGGTGGAAATTGACACTTATAGGGTGCAAGTGACTCTAATATTGTGAAAGTGACTTACATGGTTAATTAGAGCCAAAATGTGGAACAATATTGACTTGTGTGAAAGTGGAACTAAGAGGTGGTAAAAGGATGTCAAATTGGATGTATATGATGTTAACATGTTAATTGTACAATATATAATGGAAGTGACTCTTATAGTGTGCAAAGTGACTCTAATATGGTGAAAAGTGACTTACATGGTTAATTAGAACCAAAATGTGGAACAAAATTGACTTGTGTGAAAGTGGAACTAAGAGGTGGTAAAAGGATGTCAAATTGGATGTATATGATGTTAACATGTTAATTGTACAAATATATAATGGAAAGTGACTCTTTTAAGGTGCAAAGTGACTTACATGGTTGATTATAGCCAAAATTTGAAATAAAATTGACTTGTATGAAAGTGGAACTAAGAGGTGATAAAAGAATATCAAATTGGATGTATATGATGTTAACATGTTAATTGTACAAATATTATGGTGGAAAGTGACTCTTATAGGGTGCAAAGTGACTCTAATATGGTGAAAAGTGAATTACATGGTTGATTAGAGCCAAAATGTGAAACACAATTGACTTGTATTAAAGTGGAACTAAGAGGTGATAAAACAATGTCAAATTGAATGGATATGATGTTAACATGTTAATTGTACAAATATATGGTGGAAAGTGACTCTTATAGGGTGTAAAGTGACTCTAATATGGTGAAAAGTGAATTACATGGTTGGTTAGAGCCAAAATGTGAAACACAATTGACTTGTACTAAAGTGGAACTAAGAGGTGATAAAACGATGTCAAATTGAACGGATATGATGTTAACATGTTAATTGTACAAATATATGGTGGAAAGTGACTCTTATAGGGTGCAAAGTGACTCTAATATGGTGCAAAGTGACTTGCATGGTTAATTAGAACCAAAATGTGGAACAAAATTGACTTGTGTGAAAGTGGAACTAAGAGGTGGTAAAAAGGATATCAAATTGGATGTATATGATGTTAACATGTTAATTGTACAATATATAGTGGAAAGTGACTCTTTTAGGGTGCCAAGTGACTCTAATATGGTGAAAAGTGAATTACATGGTTGATTAGAGCCAAAATGTGAAACAAAATTGACTTGTATGAAAGTGGAACTAAGAGGTGATAAAACGATGTCAAATTGAATGGATATGATGTTAACATGTTAATTGTACAAATATATGGTGGAAAGTGACTCTTATAGGGTGCAAAGTGACTCTAATATGGTGAAAAGTGACTTACATGGTTAATTAGAACCAAAATGTGGAACAATATTGACTTGTGTGAAAGTGGAACTAAGAGGTGGTAAAAGGATGTCAAATTGGATGTATATGATGTTAACATGTTAATTGTACAAATATATAGTGGAAAGTGACTCTTTTAGGGTGCAAAGTGACTCTAATATGGTGAAAAGTGACTTACATGGTTAATTAGAACCAAAATGTGGAACAAAATTGACTTGTGTGAAAGTGGAACTAAGAGGTGGTAAAAGGATATCAAATTGGATGTATATGATGTTAACATGTTAATTGTACAAATATATAGTGGAAAGTGACTCTTTTACGGTGCAAAGTGACTCTAATATGGTGAAAAGTGAATTACATGGTTGATTAGAGCCAAAATGTGAAACAAAATTGACTTGTATGAAAGTGGAACTAAGAGGTGATAAAACGATGTCAAATTGAATGGATATGATGTTAACATGTTAATTGTACAAATATATGGTGGAAAGTGACTCTTATAGGGTGCAAAGTGACTCTAATATTGTGAAAAGTGACTCTTTTGGGTGCAAAGTGACTCTAATATGGTGAAAAGTGAATTACATGGTTGATTAGAGCCAAAATGTGAAACAAAATTGACTTGTATGAAAGTGGAACTAAGAGGTAGTAAAAGGATGTCAAATTGGATGTATATGATATTAACATGTTAATTGTACAAATATATGGTGGAAAGTGACACTTATAGGGTGCAAGTGACTCTAATATTGTGAAAAGGTGACTTACATGGTTAATTAGAGCCAAAATGTGGAACAATATTGACTTGTGTGAAAGTGGAACTAAGAGGTGGTAAAAGATGTCAAATTGGATGTATATGATGTTAACATGTTAATTGTACAAATATATAATGGAAAGTGACTCTTATAGTGTGCAAAGTGACTCTAATATGGTGAAAGTGACTTACATGGTTAATTAGAACCAAAATGTGGAACAAAATTGACTTGTGTGAAAGTGGAACTAAGAGGTGGTAAAAGGATGTCAAATTGGATGTATATGATGTTAACATGTTAATTGTACAAATATATAATGGAAAGTGACTCTTTTAGGTGCAAAGTGACTTACATGGTTGATTATAGCCAAAATTTGAAATAAATTGACTTGTATGAAAGTGGAACTAAGAGGTGATAAAAGATGTCAAATTGGATGTATATGATGTTAACATGTTAATTGTACAAATATTATGGTGGAAAGTGACTCTTATAGGGTGCAAAGTGACTCTAATATGGTGAAAAAGTGAATTACATGGTTGATTAGAGCCAAAATGTGAAACACAATTGACTTGTATTAAAGTGGAACTAAGAGGTGATAAAACAATGTCAAATTGAATGGATATGATGTTAACATGTTAATTGTACAAATATATGGTGGAAAGTGACTCTTATAGGGTGTAAAGTGACTCTAATATGGTGAAAAGTGACTTACATGGTTAATTAGACCAAAATGTGAACAAAATTGACTTGTGTGAAAGTGGAACTAAGAGGTGATAAAAGGATGATCAAATTGGATGTATATGATGTTAACATGTTAATTGTACAAATATATAGGTGGAAAGTGACTCTTTTAGGGTGCAAAGTGACTCTAATATGGTGAAAAGTGAATTACATGGTTGATTAGAGCCAAATGTGAAACAAAATTGACTTGTATGAAAGTGGAACTAAGAGGTGATAAACGATGTCAAATTGAATGGATATGATGTTAACATGTTAATTGTACAAATATATGGTGGAAAGTGACTCTTATAGGGTGCAAAGTGACTCTAATATGGTGAAAAGTGACTTACATGGTTAATTAGAACCAAAATGTGGAACAATATTGACTTGTGTGAAAGTGGAACTAAGAGGTGGTAAAAGGATGTCAAATTGGATGTATATGATGTTAACATGTTAATTGTACAAATATATAGTGGAAAGTGACTCTTTTAGGGTGCAAAGTGACTCTAATATGGTGAAAAGTGACTTACATGGTTAATTAGAACCAAAATGTGGAACAAAATTGACTTGTGTGAAAGTGGAACTAAGAGGTGGTAAAAGGATATCAACTTGGATGTATATGATGTTAACATGTTAATTGTACAAATATATAGTGGAAAGTGACCCTTTTACGGTGCAAAGTGACTTTAATATGGTGAAAAGTGAATTACATGGTTGATTAGAGCCAAAATGTGAAACAAAATTGACTTGTATGAAAGTGGAACTAAGAGGTGATAAAACGATGTCAAATTGAATGGATATGATGTTAACATGTTAATTGTACAAATATATGGTGGAAAGTGACTCTTATAGGGTGCAAAGTGACTCTAATATTGTGAAAAGTGACTCTTTTGGGGTGCAAAGTGACTCTAATATGGTGAAAAGTGAATTACATGGTTGATTAGAGCCAAAATGTGAAACAAAATTGACTTGTATGAAAGTGGAACTAAGAGGTAGTAAAAGGATGTCAAATTGGATGTATATGATATTAACATGTTAATTGTACAAATATATGGTGGAAAGTGACACTTATAGGGTGCAAGTGACTCTAATATTGTGAAAAGTGACTTACATGGTTAATTAGAGCCAAAATGTGGAACAATATTGACTTGTGTGAAAGTGGAACTAAGAGGTGGTAAAAGGATGTCAAATTGGATGTATATGATGTTAACATGTTAATTGTACAAATATATAATGGAAAGTGACTCTTATAGTGTGCAAAGTGACTCTAATATGGTGAAAAGTGACTTACATGGTTAATTAGAACCAAAATGTGGAACAAAATTGACTTGTGTGAAAGTGGAACTAAGAGGTGGTAAAAGGATGTCAAATTGGATGTATATGATGTTAACATGTTAATTGTACAAATATATAATGGAAAGTGACTCTTTTAAGGTGCAAAGTGACTTACATGGTTGATTATAGCCAAAATTTGAAATAAAATTGACTTGTATGAAAGTGGAACTAAGAGGTGATAAAAGAATGTCAAATTGGATGTATATGATGTTAACATGTTAATTGTACAAATATTATGGTGGAAAGTGACTCTTATAGGGTGCAAAGTGACTCTAATATGGTGAAAAGTGAATTACATGGTTGATTAGAGCCAAAATGTGAAACACAATTGACTTGTATTAAAGTGGAACTAAGAGGTGATAAAACAATGTCAAATTGAATGGATATGATGTTAACATGTTAATTGTACAAATATATGGTGGAAAGTGACTCTTATAGGGTGTAAAGTGACTCTAATATGGTGAAAAGTGAATTACATGGTTGATTAGAGCCAAAATGTGAAACACAATTGACTTGTACTAAAGTGGAACTAAGAGGTGATAAAACGATGTCAAATTGAACGGATATGATGTTAACATGTTAATTGTACAAATATATGGTGGAAAGTGACTCTTATAGGGTGCAAAGTGACTCTAATATGGTGAAAAGTGACTTGCATGGTTAATTAGAACCAAAATGTGGAACAAAATTGACTTGTGTGAAAGTGGAACTAAGAGGTGGTAAAAGGATATCAAATTGGATGTATATGATGTTAACATGTTAATTGTACAAATATATAGTGGAAAGTGACTCTTTTAGGGTGCCAAGTGACTCTAATATGGTGAAAAGTGAATTACATGGTTGATTAGAGCCAAAATGTGAAACAAAATTGACTTGTATGAAAGTGGAACTAAGAGGTGATAAAACGATGTCAAATTGAATGGATATGATGTTAACATGTTAATTGTACAAATATATGGTGGAAAGTGACTCTTATAGGGTGCAAAGTGACTCTAATATGGTGAAAAGTGACTTACATGGTTAATTAGAACCAAAATGTGGAACAATATTGACTTGTGTGAAAGTGGAACTAAGAGGTGGTAAAAGGATGTCAAATTGGATGTATATGATGTTAACATGTTAATTGTACAAATATATAGTGGAAAGTGACTCTTTTAGGGTGCAAAGTGACTCTAATATGGTGAAAAGTGACTTACATGGTTAATTAGAACCAAAATGTGGAACAAAATTGACTTGTGTGAAAGTGGAACTAAGAGGTGGTAAAAGGATATCAAATTGGATGTATATGATGTTAACATGTTAATTGTACAAATATATAGTGGAAAGTGACCCTTTTACGGTGCAAAGTGACTTTAATATGGTGAAAAGTGAATTACATGGTTGATTAGAGCCAAAATGTGAAACAAAATTGACTTGTATGAAAGTGGAACTAAGAGGTGATAAAACGATGTCAAATTGAATGGATATGATGTTAACATGTTAATTGTACAAATATATGGTGGAAAGTGACTCTTATAGGGTGCAAAGTGACTCTAATATTGTGAAAAGTGACTCTTTTGGGGTGCAAAGTGACTCTAATATGGTGAAAAGTGAATTACATGGTTGATTAGAGCCAAAATGTGAAACAAAATTGACTTGTATGAAAGTGGAACTAAGAGGTAGTAAAAGGATGTCAAATTGGATGTATATGATATTAACATGTTAATTGTACAAATATATGGTGGAAAGTGACACTTATAGGGTGCAAGTGACTCTAATATTGTGAAAAGTGACTTACATGGTTAATTAGAGCCAAAATGTGAAACAATATTGACTTGTGTGAAAGTGGAACTAAGAGGTGGTAAAAGGATGTCAAATTGGATGTATATGATGTTAACATGTTAATTGTACAAATATATAATGGAAAGTGACTCTTATAGTGTGCAAAGTGACTCTAATATGGTGAAAAGTGACTTACATGGTTAATTAGAACCAAAATGTGGAACAAAATTGACTTGTGTGAAAGTGGAACTAAGAGGTGGTAAAAGGATGTTAAATTGGATGTATATGATGTTAACATGTTAATTGTACAAATATATAATGGAAAGTGACTCTTTTAAGGTGCAAAGTGACTTACATGGTTGATTATAGCCAAAATTTGAAATAAAATTGACTTGTATGAAAGTGGAACTAAGAGGTGATAAAAGAATGTCAAATTGGATGTATATGATGTTAACATGTTAATTGTACAAATATTATGGTGGAAAGTGACTCTTATAGGGTGCAAAGTGACTCTAATATGGTGAAAAGTGAATTACATGGTTGATTAGAGCTAAAATGTAAAACACAATTGACTTGTATTAAAGTGGAACTAAGAGGTGATAAAACAATGTCAAATTGAATGGATATGATGTTAACATGTTAATTGTACAAATATATGGTGGAAAGTGACTCTTATAGGGTGTAAAGTGACTCTAATATGGTGAAAAGTGAATTACATGGTTGATTAGAGCCAAAATGTGAAACACAATTGACTTGTACTAAAGTGGAACTAAGAGGTGATAAAACGATGTCAAATTGAACGGATATGATGTTAACATGTTAATTGTACAAATATATGGTGGAAAGTGACTCTTATAGGGTGCAAAGTGACTCTAATATGGTGAAAAGTGACTTGCATGGTTAATTAGAACCAAAATGTGGAACAAAATTGACTTGTGTGAAAGTGGAATCTAAGAGGTGGTAAAAGGATATCAAATTGGATGTATATGATGTTAACATGTTAATTGTACAAATATATAGTGGAAAGTGACTCTTTTAGGGTGCCAAGTGACTCTAATATGGTGAAAAGTGAATTACATGGTTGATTAGAGCCAAAATGTGAAACAAAATTGACTGTATGAAAGTGGAACTAAGAGGTGATAAACGATGTCAAATTGAATGGATATGATGTTAACATGTTAATTGTACAAATATATGGTGGAAAGTGACTCTTATAGGGTGCAAAGTGACTCTAATATGGTGAAAAGTGACTTACATGGTTAATTAGAACCAAAATGTGGAACAATATTGACTTGTGTGAAAGTGGAACTAAGAGGTGGTAAAAGGATGTCAAATTGGATGTATATGATGTTAACATGTTAATTGTACAAATATATAGTGGAAAGTGACTCTTTTAGGGTGCAAAGTGACTCTAATATGGTGAAAAGTGACTTACATGGTTAGTTAGAACCAAAATGTGGAACAAAATTGACTTGTGTGAAAGTGGAACTAAGAGGTGGTAAAGGATATCAAATTGGATGTATATGATGTTAACATGTTAATTGTACAAATATATAGTGGAAAGTGACCCTTTTACGGTGCAAAGTGACTCTAATATGGTGAAAAGTGAATTACATGGTTGATTAGAGCCAAAATGTGAAACAAAATTGACTTGTATGAAAGTGGAAACTAAGAGGTGATAAAACGATGTCAAATTGAATGGATATGATGTTAACATGTTAATTGTACAAATATATGGTGGAAAGTGACTCTTATAGGGTGCAAAGTGACTCTAATATTGTGAAAAGTGACTCTTTTGGGGTGCAAAGTGACTCTAATATGGTGAAAAGTGAATTACATGGTTGATTAGAGCCAAAATGTGAAACAAAATTGACTTGTATGAAAGTGGAACTAAGAGGTAGTAAAAGGATGTCAAATTGGATGTATATGATATTAACATGTTAATTGTACAAATATATGGTGGAAAGTGACACTTATAGGGTGCAAGTGACTCTAATATTGTGAAAAGTGACTTACATGGTTAATTAGAGCCAAAATGTGGAACAATATTGACTTGTGTGAAAGTGGAACTAAGAGGTGGTAAAAGGATGTCAAATTGGATGTATATGATGTTAACATGTTAATTGTACAAATATATAATGGAAAGTGACTCTTATAGTGTGCAAAGTGACTCTAATATGGTGAAAAGTGACTTACATGGTTAATTAGAACCAAAATGTGGAACAAAATTGACTGTGTGAAAGTGGAACTAAGAGGTGGTAAAAGGATGTCAAATTGGATGTATATGATGTTAACATGTTAATTGTACAAATATATAATGGAAAGTGACTCTTTTAAGGTGCAAAGTGACTTACATGGTTGATTATAGCCAAATTTGAAATAAAATTGACTTGTATGAAAGTGGAACTAAGAGGTGATAAAGAATGTCAAATTGGATGTATATGATGTTAACATGTTAATTGTACAAATATATTGGTGGAAAGTGACTCTTATAGGGTGCAAAGTGACTCTAATATGGTGAAAAGTGAATTACATGGTTGATTAGAGCCTAAAATGTGAAACACAATTGACTTGTATTAAAGTGGAACTAAGAGGTGATAAAACAATGTCAAATTGAATGGATATGATGTTAACATGTTAATTGTACAAATATATGGTGGAAAGTGACTCTTATAGGGTGTAAAGTGACTCTAATATGGTGAAAAGTGAATTACATGGTTGATTAGAGCCAAAATGTGAAACACAATTGACTTGTACTAAAGTGGAACTAAGAGGTGATAAAACGATGTCAAATTGAACGGATATGATGTTAACATGTTAATTGTACAAATATATGGTGGAAAGTGACTCTTATAGGGTGCAAAGTGACTCTAATATGGTGAAAAGTGACTTGCCATGGTTAATTAGAACCAAAATGTGGAACAAAATTGACTTGTGTGAAAGTGGAATCTAAGAGGTGGTAAAAGGATATCAAATTGGATGTATATGATGTTAACATGTTAATTGTACAAATATATAGTGGAAAGTGACTCTTTAGGGTGCAAGTGACTCTAATATGGTGAAAAGTGAATTACATGGTTGATTAGAGCCAAAATGTGAAACAAAATTGACTTGTATGAAAGTGGAACTAAGAGGTGATAAAACGATGTCAATTGAATGGATATGATTAACATGTTAATTGTACAAATATATGGTGGAAGTGACTCTTATAGGGTGCAAAGTGACTCTAATATGGTGAAAAGTGACTTACATGGTTAATTAGAACCAAAATGTGGAACAAATTGACTTGTGTGAAAAGTGGAACTAAGAGGTGGTAAAAGGATGTCAATTGGATGTATATGATGTTAACATGTTAATTGTACAAATATATAGTGGAAAGTGACTCTTTTAGGTGCAAAGTGACTCTAATATGGTGAAAAGTGACTTACATGTTAATTAGAACCAAAATGTGGAACAAAATTGACTTGTGTGAAAGGTGGAACTAAGAGGTGGTAAAAGGATATCAACTTGGATGTATATGATGTTAACATGTTAATTGTACAAATATATAGTGGAAAGTGACTTTTAGGTGCAAAGTGACTCTAATATGGTGAAAAGTGACTTACATGGTTGATTAGAGCCAAAATGTGAACAAAATTGACTTGTATGAAAGTGGAACTAAGAGGTATAAAACGATGTCAAATTGGATGTATATGATGTTAACATGTTAATTGTACAAAATTGTGGTAAAGGACTCTATAGTGAAAGTGCTCTTTGGGGTGCAAAGTGACTCTAATATGGTGAAAAGTGAATTACATGGTTGATTAGAGCCAAAATGTGAAACAAATTGACTTGTATGAAAGTGGAACTAAGAGGTGTAAAACGATGTCAAATTGATGTATATGATGTTAACATGTTAATTGTACAAATTATGGTGGAAAGTGACTCTTATAGGGTGCAAAGGACTCTAAATTGTGAAAAGTGACTCTTTTGGGGTGCAAAGTACTCTAATATGGTGAAAAGTGATTACATGGTTGATTAGAGCCAAAATGTGAAACCAAATTGACTTGTATGAAAGTGGAACTAAGAGGTAGTAAAGGATGTCAAACTTGGAATGTATATGATATTAACATGTTAATTGTACAAATATATGGTGGAAAGTGACACTTATAGGGTGCAAGTGACTCTAATATTGTGAAAAGTGACTTACATGGTTAATTAGAGCCAAAATGTGGAACAATATTGACTTGTGTGAAAGTGGAACTAAGAGGTGGTAAAAGGATGTCAAATTGGATGTATATGATGTTAACATGTTAATTGTACAAATATATAATGGAAAGTGACTCTTATAGTGTGCAAAGTGACTCTAATATGGTGAAAAGTGACTTACATGGTTAATTAGAACCAAAATGTGGAACAAAATTGACTTGTGTGAAAGTGGAACTAAGATGGTGGTAAAAGGATGTTAAATTGGATGTATATGATGTTAACATGTTAATTGTACAAATATATAATGGAAAGTGACTCTTTTAAGGTGTGCAAAGTGACTTACATGGTTGATTATAGCCAAAATTTGAAATAAAATGTGACTTGTATGAAAGTGGAACTAAGAGGTGATAAAAGAATGTCAAATTGGATGTATATGATGTTAAACATGTTAATTGTACAAATATTATGGTGGAAAGTGACTCTATAGGGTTTTGCAAGTGACTCTAATATGGTGAAAAGTGAATTACATGGTTGCTAGAGCAAAATGTAAAACAAAATTGATTGTATTAAAGTGGAACTAAGAGTGTGATAATAACAACAATGTCAAATTGAATGGATATGATGTTAACCTGTTAACTGTACATACATATATGGTGGAAAGTGATCTTATAGGGTGTGTAAAGTGACTCTAATATGGTTGAAAAGTGAATACATGGTTGATTAGAGCAAAATTGTGAAACACAATTGACTTCTGTACTAAAGTGGAACTAAGAGGTGATAAAACGATGTCAAATTGACCGGCTATGATGTTATAACATGTTAATTGTACAAATATATGGTAGGAAAGTGACTCTATAGGGTTGCAAAGTGACTCTAATATGGTTGAAAAGTGAATTAGCCATGGTTAATTAGAACCAAAATGTGGAACAAAATTGAACTTGTGTGAAAGTGGATCTAAGAGGTGGTAAAAGGATTATCAAATGGATGTATATGATGTTAACATGTTAATTGTACAAATATATAGTGGAAAGTGACTCTTTTAGGGTGGCAAAGTGACTCTAATATGGTGAAAAGTGAATTACTGGTGATTAGAGCCAAAATGTGAAACAAAATTGACTTGTAGAAAGTGGAACTAAGAGGTGATAAAACGATGTCAAATTGAATGGAATGATGTTAACATGTTAATTGTACAAATATATGGTGGAAAAGTGACTCTTATAGGGTGCAAAGTGACTCTAATATGGTGAAAAGTGACTTACATGGTTAATTAGAACCAAAATGTGGAACAATATTGACTTGTGTGAAAGTGGAACTAAGAGGTGGTAAAAGGATGTCAAATTGGATGTATATGATGTTAACATGTTAATTGTACAAATATATAGTGGAAAGTGACTCTTAAGGGTGCAAAGTGACTCTAATATGGGGAAAAGTGACTTACATGGTTAATTAGAACCAAAATGTGGAACAAAATTGACTTGTGTGAAAGTGGAAACTAAGGGTGGTAAAGGATTCAAATTGGATGTATATGATGTTAACATGTTAATTGTACAAATATATAGTGGAAAGTGACCTTTTAGGGTGCAAAGTGCTCTAATATGGTGAAAAGTGAATTACATGGTTGATTAGAGCCAAAATGTGAAACAAAATTGACTTGTATGAAAGTGGAACTAAGAGGTGATAAACGATGTCAAATTGAATGGATATGATGTTAACATGTTAATTGTACAAATATATGGTGAAAGTGACTTATAGGGTGCAAAGTGACTCTAATTGTGAAAAGTGACTCTTTTGGGGTGCAAGTACTCTAATATGGTGAAAAGTGAATTACATGGTTGATTAGAGCCAAAATGTGAAACAAAATTGACTTGTATGAAAGTGGAACTAGAGGTAGTAAAAGGATGTCAAATTGGATGTATATGATATTAACATGTTAATTGTACAAATATATGGTGGAAAGTGACACTTATAGGGTGCAAGTGACTCTAATATTGTGAAAAGTGACTTACATGGTTAATTAGAGCCAAAATGTGGAAACAATATTGACTTGTGTGAAGTGGAACTAAGAGGTGGTAAAAAGGATGTCAAATTGGATGTATATGATGTAGCAGTTAATTGTACAAATATATAGGAAAGTGACTCTTATGTGTGCAAAGTGACTCTATATGGTGAAAAGTGACTTACATGGTTAATTAGAACCAAAATGTGGAACAAAATTGACTTGTGTGAAAGTGGAACTAAGAGGTGGAAAAGGATGTCAAATTGGATGTATATGATTTAACAGTTAATGGTACAAATATATAATGGAAAGTGATCTTTAGGTGCAAAGTGACTACTGGTTGATTATAGCCAAAATTGAAATAAAATTGACTTGTATGAAAGTGGAACTAAGAGGTGATAAAAGAATGTCAAATTGGATGATCTGATGTTAACATGTTAATTGTACAAA
>NW_027421640.1:0-23316 GCF_009905375.1 Apium graveolens
ACTCTGTGAATTAACACTATTAGAGAACTCTACATGGTCTTATCGATAAGTCATAATAGAGCTTATCGAGAAGTCATTCGAGAAGTATGTAAATTGACTTATCGAGGACTCACTCGAGAACTCCAAAATGACTTGTCGATAAGTCATTTTGACTTATCGAGAACAGTTCTCTATACCTTTGAGTACTGTTTATCTGGCTTGTGCTAATTTTTACACATTTAAGATGTAAATTAACAACTAAGTAGTTTACTTAGAATTTGAAATATTCTAAGTTAATTTTTGAGTTTTTAAAGAAAAATAAATATATAGAGCTTCTGAAATATTTATAATTTATATTTCAGTTAATTTCCAATTAAATCAAACTGGGTTGATTTATTAGAAATTAATCTGCTGCAAAGCATTAGCTGAGTTCTTGCCTTAGGATGAAGAATTGAGCATACCAATTTCACTCACAAGTCTAGTGAAGGTTGCTTCATCCAAAGGTTTAGTAAAAAATATCAGCTAATTGTTTTTCTGTTGGAACAAAAATGAGCTCAATGGTACCATTTGCAGCATGTTCCCTGATAAAATTGTACCTAACATCAATGTGCTTTGTTCTAGAATGATTAACTGGATTAGCTACTATAGATATGGCACTAGTATTCTCACACATAATAGGAATTTTGTGTAACACTAGAACATAGTCCATTAGCTGATTTCTAATCCAAAGCACTTGAGCACAACAACTTCCAGCAGCTATATATTCAGCCTCAGCTGTGGAAGTTGACACAGATTGCTGTTTCTTACTATACCAGGACACAAGTCTTTGACCAAGAATTTGACAGCTTTCACTAGTACTTTTCCTATCAACCCTGCATCCAGCAAAATCTGCATCTTTGTATCCAACAACTTCAAAACCAGTTCCCTTAGGATACCATAATCCCAAGTTTGGAGTTCCCTTTAAGTATATGAAAATCCTTTTGACAGCCATCAAATGTGATTCCTTTGGATTGGCTTGAAATCTGGCACATAGACAAGTAGCAAACATGATGTCCTGGTCTACTAGCAGTCAAATACAATCAATGATCCAATCATCCCTCTATAGCTTGAAATATCCACACTCTGCCTTTCTTGTCGCTTCATCCAACTTGGTTGCAGTAGACAGTGGTGTGAGATGCAGGTGAGCTATCCACCATTGACCAAATTCTTCAATAAGTCATTCACTATTTGGTTTGGCTGATGAAAGTACCATCACTTCTTTGACTAACTTAAGGCCAAGGAAGTAACCTCAATTCTCCCATCATGCTCAATTTCATACTCACTCTGCATTAGCCTAGAGATCTTTGACAAAGCTTTTCATATGTAGATCCAAAGATTGATATCATCCACATAGAGTTAACTAGGATCATATCTTCACCATGCTTCTTATAGAAGAGAGTCTTATCAATAGTACCTCTAGTAAAACCATGTTTGAGTAGAAATTATGACAGTGTGTCATACCAGGCTCTGTGTGCCTGTTTCAATCCATATAGAGCCTTAAGTAATTTGTAAACAAAGTTAGGAAATTCTGGATCTTCAAAGCCAGGTGGTTGTTGCACATAAACTTCTTCTTCTAATTCACCATTGAGAAAAGCACTCTTGACATCCATTTGATACACCTTGAAATTTGAGTGTGCAGCAAATGCCAGAAAGATTCTTATTGCTTCTAGTCTTGCAACAGGAGCAAAAGTCTCATCATAGTCAATTCCCTCTTCTTATGAGTAGCCTTTAGCAACCAGCCTTGCTTTGTTTCTAACTTCTTCATCTTCATCATTATCTGAATCATCCCAGCTCTTGACCTCTGCAATATAAGCTTTCCCTTGTTGCTTCTTTAGAAGAGCATCATACTTTGCTTCCAATTCAAGATAGGCTTTATCTTTCTTTGCCTTCTTGGGTTTTCTACATTCTGTAGCAAAATGGCCCAACTCATCACAGTTAAAGCACCTTATTTTTATCTGTCAACAGATTCAGTTTTGTAGCCAGTTTTGCTATCAGGAGTGTACTTCCCTTTTCCTTTCCAGCTGCTGTCTTTGTTGAAGGACTGTCCTTTGCACTCTTGAAAGAATCTTGGGTTTCTTTACTCGTAATAATAAGAGAATTTGTCTAGCCAAGTAAGCCGTTATGAGTTTGTCCTAGCTCATCAAGCTCATCAAGGAGTGTAGACACTCAATCTTCTTCATACCATTCCATGTATGGACTTGCTCTTCAGTGTCAATTGACGTCTTTTCTCACTTGTAAGAGTTGCTGGAGTGGGAATCTTTGCTCTATGCATTAGAAGTCTGGGCAATCATTCACATCAGTGGCACTGGAGTCATCCCATTACGCAATATCCTTGACTAGCCCTATAATGACTTCTTTTGAATCATTTCAAATACATAAGTTTTTAGAACCCCATAGAGCACTTCCAGTGTGATTCTACTCAGATCCTTCCTTCTTTGATTGCAGAGATCTTTTGTTCCAAATGGTCGGGAGAGTGAGCAAGAACTTCAAATTCACATCATAATTTATCATGAAGCTGCAAGTCATTTATCAGCTTATTAAACCTTTCAAACACATCAGTAATACCCTCCTTTGGTTTAGCCATAAAACCCTCATACTGAGAAATCAATATCCTTCTTTGATTTGACCTAACCTCCTCAGTTCCTTCACAAACTATTTCAATCTTTTCCCAGATCTGTTTAGCAGTGTCATAGTTGACAATGTTATTATACATTACATTGTCAAGTGACTCAATTAGTATCAGTTGCAAAGCACGGTCTAGGGAAACTTTCTCTCTTTCAGGTTCAGTATACTCAGAAGGATCCTTGGGAGCATAATGAGCTGGAATAACCATCTCCATCTGTGGTTTCCTTAACTCTAACTACAGGAGTGAAGGGCCCATTCTTGAGGATACCAATGTAGAGATGATTGGCCATTCTTATAAACAACAACATTTTCTTTTTCCATAAAGTGTAATTGGCCTTATCAAAGGGAGGAATCTTGATACTACTGATTTTCTGTGTATTCATTTTTCCAAGATCTAATCTGTTTACTTTCAGATTTTGCTCTGATACCACTTGTTAGATATGAATACAACACAGAGGGGGGGTGAATGTGTTTTGGCTTAAATGTTTGATTTTCGATCGACTTAGGCTTTAACAGTTGGTTGTTATTTATGATTTAGTAGAATGGATGTTAAACATAAATAGCTGTGCAAATATGTAAAACAAAGATCTTCAAAACTCACTTAATTTTATATTAAAAATCAAACAGTGTTTGCTACAAAATCTCTAAGTTCTTGTTTTAGAACTTAGCTTCTTTCTGAGAGAGAACACACACGCTTCTATTCTGATTGTTCTTCTTTTTTTAACTAGAGGACCAGTGTTAACTTTATAACTCAGTTAACTGCTGGTTTACACAGTGGATAATAAACATGCTATTAGCTTTTCTAAACTGTCACTTGTCATTTCTATTTATAGAAAAGCAAATCTTCCATTTCTGGCTTAGCATATCTTTAGCATCCCGTGTTAACTTTAATCTCCTCTGTCAGTTAATCTTTGTCGTTGATCTTGCACATCTCTCAAGCTGCTTTTTGTAGACTTGTCAATCCAGCTGTGTGAATTGTTTGTTGATTTGCAACCTTGGATATTGAACTGTTCTGCAATTCTGTACTTAGAGAAATTTCTTCACTTCGAGATCTTTAGTTAAGCTGTAGAGAACTCGACATCTCAATAGGCCTGTTGGCTTGTCAATATCTCTGCAACTTCATTGTTGCCTATACTTATTGACAACTCTGAGTTCTCTAGTGAATTTTGGTTTATCGATAACTCAGAGTTCTCTAATGGACTTTGGCTTATCGATAACTCAGAGTTCTCTAATGAATGTATACTTGTTGATATCTCTGAGTTCTCGGCAGACAATTCCTGAGTTCTCTACACCCGGTGGATGTTGCTTATCCGTCGAGTAGTGATGGCTTATCCGTCGAGTAGAAATTCCTCATCCGTCGAGTAGATATTGCTCATCCGTCGGGTAGATGTTACTCATCCGTCGGTACTCTCTGGAGTTTAATTGACTTCTCGATAAGTCATTCTGGAGTTCTCGAATGATTTCTCTATAACACTAATTCTGTGACTGGTAGAGATCTTGACTTAGAATGTTTACACCAAACAGATTTATTCAACTCCAAGCTTCTTCATAATTCTTCTGAGGCATGATCTTCTTGATCTTCTTCCAGATAGAATTGTTATGCTTGACACTGTTTAGAGAAAAATACTCCAGTCCGCTCCATTTACATTTTACAGAAATTAAGTGTTACAAGTATGAATTACTGATTAAGGTTACAATACAACTAATCTTAGGGTTGTCAATATGACTTAGTCTTGTTATGATACAGGCATGTCTTGCACAACAATATGTCTTACACAACAGGGTATATAAGGAGTATCTAGATAAGTTTGTTATTGTATTTATTGATGACATCCTCATATACTCAAAGAATCCGGGAGATCACGCAATGCATCTGCAGATTGCCCTTTAGAATAAGAGAAAAGTAATTGTATGTGAAGTTTTCTAAGTGTGAGTTTTGGCTGACGGAAGTATAGTTTCTTGGACATGTGGTGAGTAAGGAAGGTATCAAAGTAGACTCGATAAAGATCGAAGCCGTATCAAAGTGGGACCAACCGAAGACACCAACAGAAATAATGAGTTTTCTTGGATTAGCAGGATATTATCGAAGGTTTGTGAAAGATTTCTCGAAGATTGCATCCCCACTAACCAAGTTGACCAGGAAGAATGAGAAGTTCGTTTGGACGGAAAAATATGAAGAGAGTTTCCAGGAATTGAAACAAAGACTAGTGACGGCTCCAGTGTTAGCATGCCAGATGAGACGGGAAACTTTGTAATCTATAGTGATACTTCTTTGAAAGGATTGGGTTGTGTGTTAATGCAGCATGACAAAGTGATTGCTTATGCCTCAAGACAGTTAAAGCCTCACGAGCAGAAATATCCGGTTCATGACCTTGAATTGGAAGCTATAGTATTTGCTCTAAAGTTATGGCGTCACTATTTGTATAGAGAGAAATGCGATATTTATACAGACCATAAGAGCCTGAAGTACATATCGCAGAAAGATTTGAACATGAGACAGAGAAGGTGGTTGGAGTTGATTAAGGACTACGATTGTTCGATTAACTATCACCCAGGTAAAGCCAATGTGGTGGCTGATGCCTTGAGTAGAAAAGAAAGACTGAATATGGTTAAGATTGCGGAGGAATTAGCACAAGACTTGGAAAAACGGAAAATTGAGGTTCGAGTATCTAGCGAAAGTCAAGAGCAATTATATGAAGTTACTTTCCAGCCGGCATTGATAGAAAAGATCAGAGGGTGTCAGGAAGGAGTTATAGAACAAGAGTTGGATACTTTGACAGGAGAAGAGTTGTGTACTCAAAAGATAGTCAAGGGTTGTATAGATTTTTATCCAGAGTTTGGATTCCTTATATAACGGAATTGAAGAACGAGGTATTGCACGAAGCGCATAACTCTAGGTTTTCTATCCACCCTGGTAGTACTAAGATGTACTAGGACTTGAAGAGAAACTTTTGGTGGCCAGGAATGAAGGAGGATATACCAATTGGGTAGGTAAATGTCATGTATGTTAAACGGTGAAAGCAGAGCATCAACGACCGAGTGGATTGTTTACAACCTTTGGAGATTCCCCAATAGAAGTGGGAAGAGATTGCTATGGATTTTATAGTGGGATTGCCAAGGACGAGAGCAAATCATGATGCTATTTGGGTAATCATTGATAGGTTGACTAAGTCGGCGCATTTCCTTCCGATCAATGAAAGGTATTCGTTGGAAAGGTTAGTTAAGTTATACTTGGATGAGATAATTACCAAACATGGAGTGCCTGTTTCTATAGTGTCAGATCGAGACCCGAGATTTAACTCCCAGTTTCTACATTAAATTCCAAGAATGCCTAGGAATGAAGTTGATATGAGCACCTCTTATTATCCTCAGACGGCCGGCCAAAGTGAAAGAACGATTCCGGCCATAGAGGATATATTGAGAGACTGTGTTCTGGATTTTAAAGGTAATTGGGATGAGCACCTACCTTTGATTGAGTTCTCGTATAATAATAGTTATCATGCCAGTATTGGGATGCCACTTTACGAAGCTTTGTATGGACGTAAGTGTAGATCACCGTTGTATTGGGATGAGGTAGGGGAAAAGAAAGTGTTAGGTCCTGAGTTGGTTCAGCAAACCAGAGATGGCATAGTGTTGATTCAGAAAAGGTTGGAAGCAGCCCAAAATAGATAGAGAAAGTATGCATCTTTACATAGGAAAGATATGGACTTCGATATAGGAGCTCTAGTATTACTAAAGGTATCACCTTGGAAAGGGTTAGTACGATTTGGTCAGAAAGGTAAACTTAGCCCTAGATTTATAGGACCCTTTGAGGTTTTGAAGAAAGTAGGAAAGGTTGCTTATGAGATAGCATTACCACCGCAGTGGCAACACATTCATAATGTGTTCCACGTGTCTATGTTGAAACCCTATGTCCCTAATCCGAATCAAGTCATAGAATATGAACCGATTGAACTTCAACCAGATTTGTCCTATGTGGAACAACCGGTCCAAATCCTAGACCGTAAGGAACGAGTCCTTAGGAATAAGTCGATTCCTATAGTAAAAGTTTTGTGGAGAAATCCTCGAGTAGAAGAGTCTACTTGGGAATTAGAGTCAGACATGCTTGATAAATATCCTCATTTGTTTAGCTAAGTCAGATTCTGGGGACAGAATCTTTTTAAGGGGGAAAGGATATAACGACTCGTATATATCTCTTTTTATTTAAAAGTGTAATAAAGATTTGAATAATTAAATGAAGTTGTGTACTGGTTTTGGCAGCAGTTACTATTTGTTATTTAATTATGTATGACCTGTGGATATGTGGGATTGAATTGTGTGATTTATTGCTGAGTTATATGATTTTATTTCGCTTGTAAAAGTGATTTTATTACAGTTTTAATTCTACAGATAATTGGATTGTCTTTAAAATTGGTTTTATAATTTTGATAATTATTTTTAGGACTTTATAAAATTGAGAAATCAATATTTTATTAGTTATTTATTTATAAATGATTTTCTGAATGTGTTTGATTGTAAAATCCATATTTAATTATGGAAATCTTCAAAAATTATGAAACTCATATTTTACGAGGTTTAAAATATTCTGAGAATTTTAAAATTATTTTGAAAATTTTCGGGAAGCGTTTCACCCGCGCGTCGTTTCGTTATATGTTAAAAAGCGGGTACAAAGCTCACCTGAAAAAGTGCTTTAAAAATTTCAAAAATTATGTCTTTGTAAACTTCGGGTTATTTATGACATTTTGATATTATTTTTGTAATTTTTCGGGAATTGTTTTTCGTGCACCTTTACCCGTTAATTTTGAATTCCGAGACAAAACCGAGCCCAAAGTCTCCGTATCTATCTTAAATACTACGTGTTAGTTTCTTATTAACCGGGGGACACGTGTATGCCTTGTATTGCAACATTTTTTATCAAATAAAAAAAAGAAAAAAAAATCAACCCCCCGGTTGTTCACTGCCTTCTTCGAATCTCTCTACTCTCTACTCTCTGTTCTCTCTCTTTCAATCTCTTAATCTCTCGTTTCTCAGTCTCTCTTTTTCTTTCTTCCTCTCTGTTCCGTTTTCCTTCCCGGTGGTTGCTCGCCCGTCACCTTTTTAGGTACTTCTTCCGGTACTTTCCCCGGCTGTTTCTTCTTGTTCGATTATGGCTTTGTCTTGATGGATATATATATATATATATTGTGTGTGTTCTATTTGTGTGTGTGTGTGTGCCAGTGTTTGTGTGTGTGTGTGCTTATGTTTGTGTGTGTGTGTTGTGGCGGTGCGTGGCCGCGTGTATGCGATGTTGTGTGTCTGTGGGCTGGTCTCCTTGCTGGGCTTGACCTGTTGCAGTTGGGCCTGTTAAACTTGGGTCTGGCTGTTGTTGTTGGGCCTCTAACAGTGAGGCTAGTGGTGTGTAGTGGATTTGATTGTTTGGGCCTTTTGTTGGGCCTGTTTACGCAGCAGATTGGTTATTGTAAATTGATTTTTTTATTTATTTTCTGCAGGGAAATAAATGAGTATCATTCGTGAAATAAAAATTTTCGTGGCAAGAAAATAATATTAATCGGTATAATTTATTTGGGAACCCGTATTATATCGGGCGCCAATAAATTATGCCGCCGTTGACGATGAACTTCGATGAGTCAACGGTGGACGGTGATGACGATGTTCTGAGTCCTAAACCTTATAAATAAATAAAATGATTCGTATAAAATGCTTTCGAAAATAAATTATGCGTGAATATAGAATTGGTATGGAATGAAAATGTGGATTGTTGAGGATTGTTGACGTCGATTATAATCGACGGGTAGTCTTATAAATAAAGAAGTTGCTGCCAAAATTTTCTAAAAATATATTTGTAAACGTACATAATTATGCTCTACGTGTTACCCTATTTATGTTCGAGCGATGTGATTACATGATTATGTGTATAATAATAATACGAGTCGGGTTGTCGGATTTGGTTTATTAGGATTTGAGGATATCAAGCATGTCGGTATAACTAATTAGGGTACTCTGTATTTGTAGATCCCAATCGAGTTTTCCCAGGATCGAAGTCAGCGTGAAAGCTACTTAGGGTTTTGTAAAGCGTTGCAAGGCAAGTACCTGACCATTCTTTTATGGTTCAGTACATATGAATAGCTAAATGTTTTACTTTCATAATGGAACAGAAACGTTTTAAGTTACGTATCCCCTGTAGTTATAAATCATTGTTTTCAAATTGTTTTGGGGAGAAGTAACTTCGAAAGGTACCTATCTCGAATGAAATGATTTGCGAAATGGATTTTATATGTGTGCTGGTTAAATAAATGATTTTGAAAATGAGATAGGTACAAGTGTTTTGAAAACTGGATAAAACGGTCAGATATGGGATACATTGGGGCCAGAGTAGGCCTATTGAGGTGGCGTAAGAGGCTAATTCGGTTGCGCGCACTATAAAACCGATTAGTCCAGCAGGTCAGAGACCTAGCTAGTCTCTGAGTTCCGGAACAAGTGAATGGGATGGCAGTTAGAGCTGTCTGGTGTTGATAGCCTGATCAACTGTCTTCACATATCCGCTACGTATCTGATTGGGATTTTTGATTTACATAAGAGCATAAGTAGTTGATACATCGGTTTTATAAATGTAATTAGCATGCTAAAATTGGACTCTGGTATTTACACAGCACACTACCATGTTGTTTTGATAAAGCATGCTAGTTAGTGATATCCAGTTATCTTTGATTTTCATTATGAAATGTTGATATCATGATTACAGCTCTGTTCCTATTATTGTTACATTATTGCTTTTATTCTGTTATTCATATGTTGGTACTGCTGAGCGATTATGCTCACCCTTGTAAACTGTTATGTATATCTCGCAGATGCCTAGAAGATCAGTCAGACCGACCCATGTTCCCACCCCTACTGGACCCGGCTCCTCTGAGGTAGTTTGTATCAGGCCATGAGGTCTGAGGAGTTGCTCAATAAAGTTAGAGTGTGTTAGATGTTGAATAAAGAGTTTGTAGTAATGAGAACCTGAATTATACTTGAACCTGGATCGGATCTTGGTTTGGGGTCAAGTTAGTATATTTTAATAATAATTTTGTTGTTTATTTTTTTGGTAATTGTGTTTAGTGACGTCAACTCCTGACCCCGGGATTGAGGCTGTCACAATAAAAGCCTTAGGTCACTAGGCACAAAGTCCCCTAAGAACTTAATAACTCGAGTACTAAAGAGCCCACTCGTGATCAATTATACACAACACTTTTTTTTCTTTTTTTTCCAAATTTCTGAACGAGTGCGTTTCGCTCCATCTCGCTCAACCCTAGGCTACTCATATAAATATGAGCCGGCTACTAGCCATTTGACACCTAGCCACACAACTAGCAATGAAATCCAATTTTCTCCAATTTTTTAAATATCCATGCTAATTTATTATTAAGAGAATATTCTAAATTCTAATTATAAACAAGCGATTAAACCTTGACAAATAAATAAACCATGACCATGATCTAGCACTCTAGCAACCTATAAGACTTAGTGAAATACAATTATCTCTAGCATGCAAATTAATTCGTTAAGACTTAACATCACTAAATACGACATCACTACACTAGCATCAATCTCACAGATTAATCGGAAAAATCATCTAAACTATTATGCACATGCATGCAACTACATGAACAAATTATTATAAAAAACTACCAAACAATAAAAAAAAACTATAACATGGAAAAATATGCAAACTATATGCACTAAACTATCATGAATATGCAAACTAAGTGTGACTCACACAAACATATTCCTTCAACTACTACCCCCAAACTTAAAATATTCACTGTCCTCAGTGAAGGTAATAGTAAGGAATCAGGCATACCTACTGCGAATCAGAATCATCACCCTCAACAGGTGGAGTGTCAGGCGTGTCTGGAGGCGGATACACAGAGTCCTCACCAAATACTGGCCACTGGATATCAACACCGGTCGCTCTAAAAGTTGTCCCAAGTGCCTGGGTGAGATCATGTGCAAACTGACTATGAATGTCGTGCATCGCATCCATCCTCCGCGCTAGACGCCTATATTGCATCGAACTCAAACCAGCTCCAACATCTGCTCTAGCCTCCTCTTGCTACTGCTACTGTGATGAACCAGCCTCCTCTCCTAACTAAGCTCTCCAAGATGCTCTACGGGCCTGCGAAGAATCTCCCGCAGTAGCCTGATCCATGGGGACACCATCTGGCAGATGAGCATATGAATAACCAAGCCCCTTAGGATCGGGCTTCCCTCCATACCACTCCTGCATGCTTAACAGCGTAGAACTGTCGATAGGAGTACTGGGAAGGTGCAACTGCTCATGTGCGGGCCAATGAACACCAACTGCCACGCACAGCTTCGTCACAACGGACGCATAAGGTATAGCACCTGTGGTACCTCCTCTCAAGAACCTCAAAATCCCCTGATAGATAACCATCCCCAAATTAATGTAATTGCCCTGAAAAATACCCCATAGCAGACGAGCATGCTCCACAGTAATCTCATGCACATGTGAAGATGGCATGATGTTAGCACAAATAAACGAGTTCCAAGCCCGTGCAAACCTGTTCATGCACGACGCAGGGAACATGGAGTAATCAGTAGTGCCCCTCTTGAACTTACAGTGAGTCTTAGGCACACACAGAGTCGTAATGATCAGATCCAAGTCAAAGTCCTCAGGAGTCTTATCGTTCCACGTGTCCTGACCGGGCTTCCTCGCGTGCTACTCAGTCACCCTCCTAATGGCATCAACACTGTACTCTACAGTCATCCCCCTAACCACCGGGAAGCCATTCTTCTCCGCCTTGACATTAGCATAAAACTCCCGCACAACACTCATGGGCACAACAGCGGGAGCCTCACAAAAAGGAACCCAACCCATCTCAAGAATCATCTCCAACAGCTTACCATCCTTCCCTGATGGCAAAAAGCCTCGCTCCTTAGGAATAGGCATCGAGAGAAGCCTCATGTACTCCTCTTCACCCTAAGGAGTTGAAAACCTTGGCCACACACCACCCACAGATGAAGAATCGGTGGTGCTGCTGCCAACTTGCGTTCTTTGCCTCTTGGATGCCATTGGGATTGAATAAGAGAGAATAAAAACTAAGTGTTTGAGAGAGATTTATGTTTGAGAATTAATGAAGTGGTGGAGAAGTTTGTATATAAGTGTGTATATTTATAGGTGGAGAGATGAGAATTAAATATGGAATAGAAGTGGGAATTGATTATGGGAATCGTGGGAATAATGGATTTGATTTGGAGAGAGAAATTTGGGATATGGAAGAGTAAAATTCGGTTTGAAATTGATTTTATAGTTAAAATCCCGAAATTCCCTTAAAAAAATGTTGTTTTTATTATTTTTTTTTAACAGGACGCGGCGCGTGCTCGCTCACCTTCTGGAAAATCGGCGCGGGCGCGCTTACCTTCTGGAACAACAGCGCGACCACGCGCTAGATCAGCGCGGACACGCTTGGCTACTGAAGTTGGCCCTGATTTTTTTTCTTTTTCTGTTTTTTTTATATTCTTCTCCTTTCTTCTTGCTTCCTTTATCTACTAATGTATAACAAACATGGGTTGCCTCCCAAGAAGCGCTTCTTTTACGTCGCTAGCTTGACGTAGAACCTTGAGCTCAAACGGACAATAGAACGACACTAACCACCTTGCGATGTGCCGTGTCACCATAGTAATGCTTCAACCTTTGACCATTTGCCTTGAATGCTTGGCCCGGATCACTTTCAAAAATTTCCACCGCTCCATGGGGAAACACAGTTTTGATTATGAAGGGCCCTGACCACCTTGACTTCAACTTTCCAGGAAAAAGACGGAGACGAGAGTTGAACAAAAGAACTTGTTGCCCCGGCACAAATGATTTGAGCACTAAACCCCGATCATGCCACCTCTTGACTTTCTCCTTGTATATTTTGTTGTTCTCATAAGCATGAAGTCGAAACTCATCGAGTTCATTCAATTGAAGCATCCTCTTCTTTCCAGTTGCATCCAAGTCAAGATTCAATTTCTTCAAAGCCCAATATGCCTTATATTCGAGCTCCATAGGAAAATGACACCCCTTACCATAAACCAACTGAAATGGCGACATTCCCAATGGAGTCTTATATGCTGTTCTATACGCCCAAACAGCTTCATCAAGCTTTAAAGACCAATTTGTCCTCGATGGACACACAACTTTCTTTAAAATACGCTTGATCTCTCTGTTAGACACCTCTGCTTGACCATTTATCTAAGGATGATAAGCCGTAGCAATGCGATGATTCATATTATACCTTTGCATCATAGCAGTAAACTTGTGATTACAAAAATGCGACCCCTCATTACTGATTATGACTCTTGGAGTTCCAAACATTGTGAATATCTGCTTGTGAAGAAAATTAAGCACCACTTTCTCATCGTTCGTTGGCAACGCCTTAACTTCAACCCATTTTGACACATAATCAACCGATAACAAGATGTACTGATTGTTATAAGATGAGATAAATGGCCCCATGAAGTCAATTCCCCAACCATCGAAGACCTCAACCTCGAGAAGCACATTAAGAGGCATCTCATCCCTCTTAGATATATTACCCACATGTTGACATCGATCACATTTCAAAATGAACTGGTGAGCATCTTGAAACAAGGTTGGCCAAAGAAACCTGCTTGCAAAATATGAGCTGTTGTCTTTTCTCCACCATAATGTCCTCCATAAGCGGTTGAGTGGCAATCTCATAAGATCCCCCCGTTTCGCTGTAAGGAATACATCTCCTGATGATTTGGTCAGCTCCTTGTCGAAAAAGAAATGGCTCATCCCACATATACACTTCATGTAGAAACTTCTTCCTTTGAGCATGATATAAGTCGGGAGTATGATATTACTCACAAGGTAGTTCATAATGTCTGCAAATCACGGTTTTTCTTCTTGCACTCCAAACAGCTGCTCATTGGGAAAAGACTCATTTATCAATATCTTATCCAATGAAGTAGCATTAGGGTCTCTAAACACGAGAGATGAATAACGACTTGATTTTAAGTCCCCTTTCTGTCCTTGATCTCTAGTTCAAATTCTTGAAGTAAAAGAACCTATCTAATTAATCTAGGCTTCGAGTCCTTCTTTGAGAAGAGATAACGAATTGCAGTGTGATTAGTGAAAACTATCACCTTAGTCCCAAGTAGATAAGATCGAAATTTCTCAAAACCATAGACAATAGGCAAATGTTCTTTCTCCGTAGTAGTGTAATTTAGTTGAGCACCATTTAGGGTCTTGCTAGCGTAGTAGACCACATGAAATATGTTGTTCTTCCTCTGCCCAAGAACTGCTCCAACTGCATAGTCACTTGCATCGCACATCATCTCAAAAGTTTCATTCCAATCAGGTGCAGTTATGACAGGTGCCGTGATTAAACTCTTCTTCAACGTCTAAAAAGATGCAAGGCACTCGTCATCAAACTTAAAAGGGACATCTTTCTCTAACAAACTGCACAAATGCTTCGAAATCTTAGAGAAGTCTTTAATGAAACGCCTATAGAAACCCGCATGGCCGAGAAAACTGTGAATTCCCTTAACAGAAATAGGTGGAGGAAGATTCTCAATGACCCCCACCTTGGCTTTTTCTACCTCAAGACCCTTACTAGAAACCTTGTGCCCGAGAATAAGGCCCTGTCGCACCATAAAGTGACATTTCTCCCAATTGAGAACCAGATTGGTCTCAACACACCTCTTGAGAATGTGTCCAAGATTTTACAAGCATTCATCAAAAGAATCGCCAAATACAGAGAAGTCGTCCATGAACACCTCCATATTCTGGCCAATCATATCAGAAAAGATGGCCATCATACATCTCTGAAATGTGGCAGGCGCACCACACAGACCAAAAGAAACTCATCTGAAGGCAAAAGTACCAAATGGACAAATGAAGGTACTCTTCTCCTGATCTTCTGGAGTGATACAAATCTGATTGTAACCCGAATAGCCATCCAGAAGATAGTAGTACTCATGACCAGCCAATCTATCAAGCATCTGGTCAATGAAGGGCAAAGGGAAGTGATCCTTCCTAGTGGCCTTGCTCAGCTTCTTGTAGTCCATGCAAACTCTCCACCCCATGACTGTTCTTGTAGGAATAAGCTCATTCTTCTCATTTGCTATCACAGTAATTTCACCTTTCTTTGGCACACATTGAACCGGGCTTACCCATGAACTGTCAGAAATAGGATAGATGATCCCTGCATCTAGCCACTTAAGAATTTCTTTCTTCACTACTTCCTTCATGATCAGATTAAGTCTTCTTTGCTGCTCGACCATAGGCTTGCTACCTTCCATTAGTAGAATTTTATGCATGCAATAAGAAGGGTTGATTCCCTTGATATCTGCTATAGTCCAACCAATTGCCAATTTGAACTCTCTCAGAATCCTCAGAAGCTTTTCCTCGTCACTACCTAAAGGTCAGATGCAATAATAGCAGGCAAAGTAGATGCATCACCTAAAAACACATACCTCAAATGCTCAGGTAAAGGCTTAAGCTCAAGAGTGGGAGCTTCCTCAATAGATGGCTTGAGGCGTTTAAGAGCTTTGTTCAATTCCTCAATTCCAAAAGATTCAAAAGGCATATCAATCTTCCTCTTCCAGGAAGAAGCATTCAAATATTATAATTGTTCTTCATCTTCGTCATCTTCACTATCTGAATTTCCCAATAAGGCTTTTTCTAAGGCATCGGACCTTAGAAATTGATCAAGTTCTGAAGTAACCAAAGAATCGACCAACTCCACCTTTAAGCACTCCTCATTTTACGTAGGAAATTTCATAGCATTGAACACATTAAAAGTTACATCCTGATCCAGCACTTGCATTGTGAGCTCACCCTTCTGCACATCTATCAAGGTTCAGCCAGTCGCCAAGAAAGATGTTCCCAAGATTATGGGAATCTTCTTATCCTCCTCGAAATCAAGAATGATGAAATCAGCAGGGAAGATGAGTTTATCAACCTTGACCAAGACATCCTCCACAATACCTCGCGGATATGTAATAGAACGGTCGACCAATTGCAAAGTCATATAAGTTGGTTTTGGATCAGGTAAGTCCAACTGCTTGAAGATTGACAAAGGCATCAGATTGATGCTAGCTCCCAAGTCACATAAGCATCTGTCAAAAGACACTTTTCCAATAGTACACAGAATAGTGAAGCTTCCTGGATCTTTAAGCTTTAGAGGCAACTTCTGTTGCAGCACAACACTGCATTCCTCCGTGAGAGCGACTATCACTAAATCACCTAGCTTCACTTTTCGAGAGAGAATACCTTTCATAAAATTTGCATAACTAGGCATCTGCTGAAGAGCCTCAGCGAAAGGTATGTTGATATGAAGTTTCTTGAACACCTCCGAAAACTTCTCAAATTACTTCTCCAGCTTTTTCTTCTGCAGCCGCTTAGGAAAAGGCGGTGGAGGATATATATGTTTCTCCCTGTATTACCCTCAGGAGGAGTGTTCTCAACAATAGTCTTCCTTGGTTCCACTTCTACTTCCTGCTGCTCTACTTCTTTTTTAGCCCCCAACTTTTTCAGTCAACACTTGAGTTTGTTCAGGATTCGCAACCTTTCTAGACCTCAAAGTGATTGCCTTTACCTGCTCCTTACTTCCTTCCTTCCTGGCACTTCAGTGTCACTAGGTAATGTACCAGGTTGACGATTTTATCAAGGCATTGGAAATTTATCAAATTTGATTTTCTAAGGTCTTTATAGAATAAGTTGACTCTTACACATAAGCTTTAACTCCTCTAATTCAGATTTTTATAGCTTGTTGCAGCTGAAGTTGCTGCTTTTGTGTATATTGTGGTTGCTAAAACCAGGAGGGTTGTACGGCTTAGCTGGATACTGCTGATAAGGCTGTTGAACCGCATTCTGAGCATTGCTCCAACTGAAATTAGGATGATTGCGGTTGTTGGGATGATAAGTGGCTGGCACAGGTTGCTGCGAATGCTGAAAGTTGCTCACGAACTGAGCTGATTCACTAGAAATTACGGACTGATCAATCTTATGGGCACTAGCATAAAACTCATAGACACTAGCAATTTGATTAACCCCATAAATAGCCAAAGTGTCCACTTTCATCGTCAAAGCCTTAAGTTGGGCAGCTATAGCAGTTGCTGCATCCAACTCCAGGATTCTGGCTACTTTTCCCTGAGTCAGTCTCTGAGAAGGATTCTGGTACTCAATTAATCAGCCATCAGTTCAATCAATTTATAAGCTTCATCGTAGCTCTTAGCCCACAAGGCTCCTCTTGATGCTGCATTGAGCATGGGTCTAGAAGTAGCACCTAATCTATTGTAGAAAGAGTTAATAATCATCCAAATAGGCATGCCATGTGTGTGGGCACTTCCTTAGCATCTCCTTATATCGATCCCAAGCCTCACACGGAGATTCTCCAGTTTGCTGAGGCAAACTGAGTAAGGAGCATTCCTGATTGTAGCAGTCTTCTCCATAGGGAAGAATTTAGTGAGAAACTTTTGAGCAAGATCTTCCCAAGTGGTGATAGACCCTGCTGGTAGAGAATGTAACTAGCACTTAGATTTATCCCTCAGAGAGAATGGGAAGAGTCACAGCTTGATAGCATCTTCAGTCACATCATTGAACTTGAAAGTGTTACAGATCTCGATAAAATCCCTGATGTGCATGTTGGGGTCTTCAGTAGGAGAACCCCCAAATTGAACTGAGTTCTGTATCATCTGAAATCGTGCTTGACTTGATTTCAAAAGTGTTAGACCTGATGGCTGGCCGGATGATGCTTGACTGAATGTCATTGATCTTAGGCGAAAATAGTCCATCAAAGCCTTATGATTTTCTGCTTGATCTCCCATCTCAACTAAAACTGGTTGCTCGACTTTCTCTTCTTCTATGCCTTATTTTCCTTCTTCAAAAACTTCTACAACAATGCCAACACCAAGAAGCTTCTTCAGGCACACCTCAATTCTCTCCAACCTCCGTCAAATACAGTCTCTCAAACAGTCCTATGGATGTCACTGAGCTGAAGACAGAACTGATCAAGTCAAGAAGGATGTTACTGACAGGCTAGATGCTAAGTATCCCAACCACTACCATGCTTGACATTAACAGACAACTCAGGAAAAATTCTGATAGCCAGCAAAGGGACTCTTAGACTCCAGACTCAAGAAATGGAAGCTTCCATCACTGCATTTCACTTACATCAAGCCCAAAAACTCAGTTGCTTCAAAAGTTAGTGGCTGCACAACTTCTACCTCCACTCAACTTGATTCTAACAAAAAGGGGGAGAAAGATTCACTTGTCCCAGTTAGTCAAGGAGAGCCAATCAGTGAGGGGAGAATGTGCTAAATATACAAGTTTGTCAAGTAATTGTTCCAGAAATTACTTATCCTAAGCCACCAGTCTTGGACAGCATTAATCTGATCCAGAAGCAAAGTCTCCAAAAGCTAACTGGTTTTGAAGCCCAAAAGGAATTATCCAAAGTCATCTGACAAAAATCCCTTGGATCTTATGTTTGAGGACTCCAAGACCAGATGAAAATAAGCTGTTGGCAAGGTCCATTGCATTCTTCAAAGATCCAACTAACTCAGTGCTAAAAAGAAGAATTCTTAATATCTACAGGAATGGGAAATAAATCTGTGTGGTGGCTGGACACCCTCATTTTGCAGAGTTAAGAAGGAAGAAAAAGAGAGAATCAAGAAAGAAAAGAAGCAGGCTGCTTTAGATGCTAAAAAGCTCAAACGGAAGAAGAAGCAAGCTGCTATAGTATCCAAACTTCAAGCTGTGAAAACTGGAACTGAGATTTCTGAGAAACCACATTGGTAGCTGAAGATCAAGATCAGAAAATGCACAAGGAACCTCAACATAAAAGGAAGTTCAGATACAAGATTCTTCCCAAAAGAATGTTGAATTTTGATGATGACAAGATGGAAGACTACATTCCCAACAGTCTACAACTTCAACTCAAACATCCAAGCCCTCAGAGGTGCAGGATGAATTTAAGGTAGATCCTATAAAGAACTTTCATGGTGAGCCAATAGTTCCCAAGGATGAGCCTATAGACTGGGATAATTTGCCTCTTCCTGAACTTAACTTTCCAATCTTCAACAAGCTAAAGAAGACAAAGACAAGAGCAATCAAGAAGGTCAAGCCTGTGAAACTCAGAACCAAAACCTTAACCAAAGCTCAACCAACTGTAAACAAGGGAGATCTTCTATACATCTATGATATCAAGGAATTTTTCAGATATCATCTCTATATGGATGAATTAGAAGAAGTGAGGGGAATTGATGCTCATAGAAATCTCCTGAAAGGACTGGTGTTTCAAATACAAGGGTGGGAAAGAGATCATATGGCCCCTTCATAGAATTTTCAAGAAAAGTTGTTCTGTTTTGATAAAGATCTTCTCAGCCTTCAAGAAAATTTTGGATTTAATGTGACAGCCAAGAAATTGGTTCTAAAGAAGATAGAAGAACTCAGGAGCAGAAAAGCCTCAAATGCACTTCCAAAAACCCTATCCATTCCCTTCACAGGAATACATTGCACTTGAGGGCCTTACTGGCTGATGGAATTCATGGATGACAAGGTGTAAGAAGATTATTCAGATTTGATGACCAACTAAGCATCTCAAGCAATGAGACTCTATTGGAAATGCAAGGAAAGTTGGATCTATCAAAATGCTGAAGAATTTGAATTTCACATACAACTCCAAAATCAAATAGAAGAAAACAACTGGAAGCTTGGGAAGATATCAAGACAATCAAGGAAATAGAAAACATCTGCTCAGACTAGAGGAGTACCTTGATAATGATTGTGAGAACTCTTTGTACACTTTGCTTTGTTCAATTTTCAAATAAACTGTAGCACTTACTAGTTGATCTACCTTTATTAATCTGTTCATTTAGGGTGTTTTGTTATCATTAAGTTTCTCTAATTTATGGCTACAATTCCAGTAGACATAAATTGGGGAAGTTTATTAGGAATATGTTGTAAACTTAATGATAAGTTGAACAAAATACCGTAGTAGATTTAACTTAGTGTTTTTTGCTCTCGACGGATGTTCAAAATAGTCCCGACGGATGAACTTTATAGTCCCGACGGATGACAATTTAATATCCATCGAGAGTGTAGCTTATGTAACAATAAGTATTGTAACACATTTCTGCAAACAAAAATGTTTTAGTTGAGTAGATACTGTAGAATTCTTTGAGTCATGTTGACTACTAGATCGATATGCAGAATAGGTTAGCTAATTGTAAATATAAGATGTCTTGTAATTCTGCATAAGTGAAATAGAATCAAGTGACAGAAAGACCTCCTGACGGCATGATCTACAAAGGCTCCCGACAGATAATTAACAGACTCCTGACGGATGATCAACTCAGTCCTGACGGCATGATCAACACAGGTCCTGACGGATGATAATATTCAAAATAGCAGTTGACGTGACAACACATGTCACATGCTTTGGGTGTTTGTAAATGGAATGTGGCAGCCTAATTGCAGGATTTAGAGAACAAAGAAGCATTACTATTTCCATGCAATTATGAAGATATCAAAGATGCTGGATATAGTAATGTAGCAGCATGAAGTTAGACTAGATTCAGTTTGTCTATTGTCTTTTCTTACTATCATGTAACTTGGTGATATATAAACCAGTGTAGCAAGTAGAACAACTTAACCGAGTAATCATTATTTCACGAGAGATAGAAAAGGCTATATCTGTTAAAAATCTCATTGTAATTTTGTAAGTTCTCTTGTAAGCAGCTGTGTGCTATTCAAGCATCACAGAGTTCTCAACTTTATATATATATATATATGGTGGATAAGTTTCAAATCCACCAGAAAGTTTTAAAGCTTTGTGTTTTACTGCTTTGTGTTTTGATTTCTATTTTATTCTCATTCCGCACTTCTAGCAAAATCCAAACACAGTTATATATTAAGTAAGAAACATTCTTAAAATCAGAAAAAGAAGTCAGAATTAAATTCAACCCCCCCTTTTGTAATTCTTGTTGTATTATTTGGGAATAACACTACTCCAAGATGCATAATTATCTTGACCAGTGAGTTTTTTAGCAAGTAAAAGCACGCCCGAATGATCATTATTATGAATAAACAAAGGATGTGCATTGCTATCTAATGCTATATTATTGTACAATTGTTTGGTAACCTGTTCTTGTTCATTATTATCATCAACAACATCATCTGAATGACTATATGAAGACAAAGCATGAACAACCTTTATAGAAGTATGCTTCAACATGACTGAATGTATATAAACTGTTTGATAAAACATCAATTTATTTACAAAAACAAGTCTAATTGACGATTTAACAACCAGATCTAATCAAACGATTACAGTTCAAAATTATGAATCGAAGATTCAGAGAACAAAAACTCGTGAAATTGATAAAAAGAACGAGAAAACCTGAAAATTAGGGTTTGTAAATGCCGTCAATGGATATTGGAGATGCTGTAACAATTCAAAACGAATAATGAAGAAGACGAAGAAGTCTTAGTTTTTATTGAATCTTAATCAGTCATGTTAAGCTCTGATACCATAATAGAATTGTAAAATTACAATTATGAGCATAAAGAAGTTGGTTATGGAGATTGAGTGGTGAGAAAGAAAGTGAAATGTATTTTCAATTAAATTGTTTTGATACAGCTTGTTCTCGAGTATTTATAGTCCCACAAGTCTAACAAACTAACAAACAGAAAATAATTCTGCTGGAAACTAGAAGATACGTCCATATAACAGTCTGCAGGTCCTTAATTTGTAAGCAAATAGCCTTTGTAATTGCAACTTCATGTTGTGGATTCAAACTAACCAATTCCATCATATGCTTTGTCGGACTACTATCCGTATTATGGAGTTCATTAAACTCTCTACAGGCATTCTTCCTGCTGCTTCCCCTCTCGAAAACAAACTAAATGCCATTCACCACGGACTCATAAGAGCATTTGAAGACAATTCCAAGTCTGTCATACTCGAAATAGACAACCTAGATGCCTTCCAAGCCATCAAAAACTTCCCTAATGTCACTCCTCCTGAAGTTTCAGATGTTATTCTGCAAATCCACATCAGGTTTAATAATTCTCGTTGATTTTGTACAATAGTTTTATGTGTTTCCGGGACGTAATAAACCACAACTGACCTAGCTAGGTTGGGAGGTGAGAGATGCAAGCATCTGTACACCCTTACCCGGCCAGTATTACAATTTATGAATTACAAGAAGAAGAGTATTATTTATTTATCATAAGCACTATATCAGTTATCTACTGATTACATACTTGAATTACTGACTATTGAAAACTAAAGAAGATGATACATCTTTGTCCTGAAATGAAGATCAGAGAGAGAGAGAAAAAGAGATGAGCTGAGTAACTAACTAATCAAGAGAATGATACTCTAGTCTATTTATAAACTATGTGCTCAGAAGTTAGTTATAACAATATTCTGAGCTGTCACTCCTAGTCAGATTGCTGAGCTGGCAATTGATCCAATCCTGTATTCTCAATAGTCCCCTGCAAACTGGAATGGCATTGAGACATTCTAGTTTGTCCAGTAATTCCTTAAACTGTACAGATGGCAGAATTTTTTGTAAATACATCTGCAATCTGACTTGAGGTTGGTAGATACGTGAGCTGAATTAATCCTTCTAACCCTTATCTCTAGTAAAATGCACATCAATTTCTAAGTGCTTAGTTCTTTCATGTTGCACTGGGTTCTTAGCAATATGTAGTGCACTTTGTTGTCACAGTGCAATACAACTAGCTCCAACTCCTTTACTTCTAATTCTTGCAAGATCCTGACTAGCCAAGAATCTCTGAAGCTGCTGTAGCCATTGACCTATATTCAGCTTCTGCTGAACTCCTTGATACCACATTTTGCTTTTTAGACTTCCGACTTATAGGTGACTTTCCTAACTTCATTACATAGCCAGAAATTGATCTCCTAGAATCTAAGCATGATCCCCAATCTGAGTCAGAAAAAGCCTGCAATGTAAGCTTGGAAGAACCATTGAGTATTATTCCTTGTCCTGCTGTTCCAGCCACATAATCAATGTATGAATTAGAGCTTGATAATGAGGTATCCTGGGATTTTGCAAGAATTGACTTAAATGTTGCACAGTGTATGATAAGTCTGGCTGGTATGTGTTAGGAAATTCAGTTTCCCTACTAAACGCCTATACATACTGGGATCATTGAATAATTCTCCTCTTCAGCACTTAAATTCATTGATAGGTAAGGAGTGAGTGAAAATGGTTTAAAGTTGATCCAGATTCTTCTAGTATTCCATGGTGAGCCTTTCTCTGGAATAGTATTCCAGTTTGATATAGCCAATTTATTCCTAAGAAATAACTAAGTCTTCCCAATCCTTATGCTGAAAGTCTTATCCAGATGTTGCTTTAAATTCGAATCCAACAGTATCATCACCAGTCAAGATGTATCATCACGTATACAGCAAAACTGTCAATAAACCATCTTTGCTCTTTATGAACAATGAATAACATTTTTTGATTGTATATAACTTGATAGTCAATTCCCCCACTAGCATAGCACCACTGTCTAGAAGCTTGCTCAAGCCATATGGGATTTGATAAGCTTGCAAACAGATTATTGGATTAGAGAAACAAACCAGGGGTGGGATCATGTAGACTTTCAAACAAATCGCCATGAAGGAA
>NW_027421641.1:0-16910 GCF_009905375.1 Apium graveolens
TTCCCTTAACCTTTCTCAATATATTATATTCCTTTTATGATCCTCTCCTATAATCCTTTAATTTAAATCCTTTTTATCCTGTTACCTTATACTCAATTCTCTCCGTATCTTGTGAATTTCCGGGAAAAATCAAAGTGTTCGGATTTGGATTCTGACGATCTTTACATACACTTATATCCCATATAAAGTACTAATAAAATCTCAGAATATCCATATCAGAACCCCTACATAGTGTGGCATGAAAAGTTTTCTCATTCAGCAAAAACACTATTCATAAGGGTTTCAAAAATTTCCCAAAAATTGGGGTTATTACAGATTATCTTGAGACGAACGATTAGTATTATGGTTTGTAATAAATTTGAATAGTTTGTAAAACTAAATAGACTTATGGGTTGTCATAACATTTAATTTGTATTAGTGCCTGTTTCATACTATAATCTGTGATCGATCCAGTTGCATGTAAGGGGTCATATTTGTTATTTTATTCTGCTGTGTAGCATCGTTTGTCAATTAGTAACTACCAAATCTAGACCCCGGATTTGAGGGCGTTACAGTCGGGTTCGAGCACATGATCGAAATCAAATTCCATAGTGGTGTGGATCTATATCAAACATGTATGAGCACCACCGTTACTCAAGATCACCCTAACTTGTCCTCTTCGAATATTGTTGAATCAATTAAGGAACAAATTGTAGTCGATCCTAGAATTAAAGAAAAGGTGTTGATTGCGACGATGAGAATTTTTTTTATTTCCTACCACGTAGGAAGAAAATTTAAAATGTGAAGAAGTTTTGTAGTGGATTAAGTGCATGGGTCTTGGGAATGATCATATAACGATCACCCCCATTTGATAGAAGCATTACAATCATTCAATATTGGAATCAAAGTTGATTGGCTTTTTAAAAAAAATGAGTCGAGAGACCATGAGACTTTAGAGGTATTTTTTTCTTACATTAGTATTGCATTATTATGTAGTGAATTTACTTTTTTTATTAGTTTAGGCTTCAATTTCATATTTAGGTTTTAGAAATATTTAGATTTTTTTATAAAAGTTGAATAAAAGTTACAATGATTTAGGGTTTATACTAATGAATGTTGCTATAATATATATTTGAAACAGGTGGTGACATTCAAGATACTGTTTTGGGCGTTTACACCTTCGACTGATGAATTTGAGCATTGCATGTTGATCATACAGATAGCGGGCACTCACCTTTATGGGCTTTATCCCGGTGTACTTTTGAGTGCCACGGGAGCAGATGGCTTCAGTCATATTCTTTCACTGGCATTTGCAATTGTCGAAGCTGAAAACTTATCTCGTTGGGGTTGGTTTATGGATAGGTTGAGGAGGTTTGTGGCATGTAGGCGGCATGAAATTTGTGTTATTTCTGACAAACACATTGGGATCACGACAGCTATACGATAGGAAGGATGGTGTGAGCCACTTGACGACATAGATTATGTATTATACACCTTGGTGCAAACTTCGTTAGTGCACATAGGAAAGCAAGTTTGAAGGATAGGGTAGTTGAGTTGGCTTCTTAGGTGCAAGAGAAGAACTTTGATTATCTAATTGGATAACGGAGAAGATATAATCCTATCCCTAGTCTTGACAGTCTCTTCTTTCTCCTTATCTATGTTCTCGATTTTATTACAAATTTTACTTGTTCGTTTTTGTTCGTTGGAGTTGAATGTTGTTATTTGGCGGTTTGTTTAAAATTTATCTTTTCTAAACAACACATGAAATAATGTTGGTTTTTAAGGAAAACGTGACTTAAACAAGTGTTTTAAAATGACATTTGGGGCCATTTTTTTCTTAACCGTGACATTCGAGGCATTTTTGTATTAAATAGTGACATTTGTGACCCTTTATTCTAGACATACAATGTCACCACGCTACGAGGAAGACATGAATAAATTCATAATGTCTCTTTTTTAATTCAAGTTCATAAATTTTAAAAAATCTACTTTTAAACCTTTTATCTTTTTATCTTCTATTTAATTACTATGTTACGGTAATGTCGCGCTTTCCGTCAGGCCTTATAGACCTAATTTTAAAAAAATATAATAACAAAAATATATACTTGTTTTTTATAAATATTTTCATAGGCCTAAAATTTTAAGACTTTTTTTTAGAATTAATTAAGATTACATACACTTGATATCAGGAGAAATTAGGAGAGATATTTTTATTGAGAATATGTTTAACAAAGAACTTTCTAATGAAAATTTAGATGGTAATTTTCTTTTATAATTAGAATCAATTTACTTTTTATAAATCAATCAATCATATTATGTTTTTATAAATGAGACGTATGAACAAGATAAGGATGGCCGCATCTTCATATGGCTAATCAATTTTTTTTAATTTTCTCAAATTTGTGGAATTATTAAATAGAAAAAAATATAGTTACCTAATATTCTCTTAAAATTTTCTCTTAACACTCTTAACAATTATCATTTTATTATTTTTCTAAAATTTCTCTATCATATTAATAAACTTTCCTCTTAACTCAACATACCATTATATTGTTCTCATAAAATTTCTATACCATATTATTGTTTACTAAAACCTTATATATAATACAAAAGTTATATATCTCATTTCTCTTAAATTCTCTCTTTAACTCAAACTAAAATTTTATAGCGCTTCTAATTTTCTCTACCATATTAATATTTTTCCATTTTTATTAATTTTTTTCAAAATTTTAAATTATTAAATGGAAAATATATTAGTTATCTAACATTCTCTTAAACTTTCATGTTAACGTCAAATTATCATTTTATTATTCTCCCAAATTTTTCTACCATATTAATAAACTTTTCTTTTAACTCAATATACCCATCTTATTATTATCCTAAAATATCTTTACCATATTATTATCTACTTTCAACTTTATTTTCAAGATAAAGGTTATATATCTCATTTTCGCTTAAAATATCTCTTTAACTCAAATTAAAATCTTATAATTCTTTCAATATTCTCTACCATATTAATATTTGCTTATACATTCAAGTCAAAATTACTATCTTATTATTTTCCCAAGAAAATTTATTACCTAATTTTCTCATGAACTTTGACTTTATTACTATCTTATAATTTTACTAAATTTTCTCTACCGTATTAATATATACTTATGCTTCCTTTTAATGTCAACATTATCATCTTAATATTCTCCTAAATTTGAAGTCCTACAATATTTAGCAAGCGAATGTATAAACTTTTATATTAATATGTTTATTCATAATGACCATAATTAAACAGAAAATGCAAAAAAATTAAAACATTTTTAAAAGACGGTTGCGAAGCGCAACATACTAAACAAAATTTTGAATTATTACATAGAAAAAATATTAGTTACCTAATATTCTCTTAAACCTTTCTCTTACCTCAAATTACCATCTTATTATTTATATAAAAACTCTACCATAGTAATAAACTTTCCTCTTAACACAGTATACCATCTTATTGTTCTTATAAAATTTCTCTACCACATTATTATCTTCTTATACTTTATATATAAGACAGAAGGTAGATATCTCATTTTCTCTAAAATTCTCTCTTTAACTCAAATTAAAATCTAATAACTCTTCTAATTTTTTTCTACCATATTAATATTTGCTTCCATTTTCCTAATTTTTTTCTCAATTTTTGAATTATTAAATAGAAAATATATTAGTTACCCAATATTCTCTTAAATTTTATGTTAACTCAAATTATCATTTTATTGTTCTCCTAAATTTCTTTACCATATGAATAAACTTTCCTTTTAACTAAATATATCATCTATTATTACCCTAAAATATCTTTACCTATTATATTACTTAAAATTTATTTTCATGCCAAAGGTTATATATCTCATTTTCTCTTTAACTATCTCTTTACCTCAAATTAATCTTTAATTCTTTCAAAATTTCTCTACCATATTAATATTTTGTTATACATTCAAGTCAAAGTTATTATCGTATAATTTTTTCTAAGAAAGTTTATTACCTAATTTTCTCTTGAACTTTGACCTTGCCTCAGATTATTACTATCTTATAATTGAGCTAAATTTTTCTACCGTATTAATATTCGCCTTTAACTTTCTTTAAAGTCAACATTATCATCTCAATATTCTCCTAAATTTGAAATTCTAAAATGTTTAACGAGCGAGCGTATATACTTTTATATTAGATATATTTATTCAAGATATTGATAAAAAATACATCCTAAAGACAAATCAAATATCACATAATTATGCTTGGGAATCTTGTCCAAAGCTCAATATAAACTAAGTTATCAAGGCCCATGAACCACGTTCGTCAAGGCCCACGAGCAGAAGTCGTCAAGGTCCACGAACACAAGTTGTTCAAGGACTCGGCCCAATACGGCTGAAACACCAGACACATGACGTCCAATATGGACACTAACTCCTAAAGGAAGGATCTAGAATCCCTTGCCTTTCTCGAGTCCTAATTACCATCTAAGTTGGAGACTTTTCCACCAAGTCTCTCAACACGAGTCTAACCCTAAACTCATCTCTATATAAATGGCCCTACCCCTCAACCTAGAACTACATTTGGATTAATCCTCGATTAAGGATATACAGGCCACTATGTCCTTGTGTGCCCTCGCCGCCGTAGCCCCGAGGGCATAATCAAGCTACTATTGACTTGATTCTCTATAATACAGAGATACGTAGGCATCTTGCGAGGATAGCTAGTCCGCACCACGAGGAAAAGATATTAAAACTCGAAGCTCACAAACCCTATAATTAAATACTAGCGAACCTAGTTTTTATTTCACAACATTTGACGCCGACTGTGGGGATTACAACAACAACCATGGTGTATACACGGTAGCAGAAGTACAGGTGGAACTACCGACACAACCTCCACAAAGAGACTCTCGCCAACCATTGAGATTCCAGCACACTCGACCTATGCTACTCAAGGTGGAGTAATTCTAATAGCGACTTTCGATGCCCAAACTCAAAGGACGAATCCCCTTGCTCTTCAAGGGACGAATCCCGCTTCTCCCCAAGGAACGAATCCCCCTGCTCCTTAAGGAACGAATCCCCCTACTTATCAAGGGACGAATCTCCCTCATTAACAAGTGTATATGATGTCAGTGTAACACCCCCCAATCCGGGGTCGGGGATCCGGGTTGTCACGAGTTCCAATTCCCTTAATAACACCCAATCTTAATAAACAATCAACTACTCTGTATTGTGACCCCACAATGAACACACACACACCACAAGTTATAGTCTCAGAGATGAATATCCAAAAGTAACACGAGTCATTTTATTCCAAAATTTTATGCCATTACACCTTAAAAAGGGTTTCTGAATAGATTACATTTCTTTGCCATTATTACAATTGATAAAGATACATAAGTCTGGTTCATCAATAGTTGAAAACCTAGTCTATTGGTAGCTCCTACCTCAGCTACGGCGGCATCAATGCTTCCAGAAGACTGCAGAACGTTTTCTAACCGCTTGCGAATCGGGAGCTTGGTCCTGTTCATCTTGTCTATCTGATGTGTGTGATGAAAGAAGAAGGCAAGGGTGAGCAACAAGCCCACCAAAATAATATATAATATGATTAACAATATATGAGCCTTCTCATAGTACTCATGAAAGTCTTGGTCAAAAGAAATGAACCAAGTTTGATATCTTAATACGATGAAGTCGCAAAATATTCAGTATATATACATATATACTTTTCAAAATCTTGGAAGTCCTCTTCCATGCATAATATACACAAAGTTCCAGTTTATAACTGTATATAAAAAAATATCGTTGCAAGGTGATCTCATATATCTAACCTTGTCTCAACGTTTTTCTGAAAGTCTCTGTCATTCATAAGACAACCATTAACTAGATATAAGTTTAAAACGGTGAAGTTACAAGATACTCCAATATACTTATATCGTTTCCAGATACTACTTGAACTACCACCGTTCAGTTATAATTAGTTTCAAAAGTTCATCACATAGATGAGACTACAAGACCAAATTTGAATAGATTAAATCTTTTAAAATATCATCAAAATACAATAAGTTACGAGATACTTCATTTGATGCAAACATCATTTTGAAAACTTGACCCTGCCAACACTCAACAATCGCCCAACCGTAGCCTTTCTATCGAAGTGCTCTGGGTAGTATTGCAGAAATATCCAATTGGATGATGAACTCATTACGGGAGTTTGCCGCGCCAGGAAGACCACTTACGATGATCAGTCGTAGTAGTGCAACCCCACCATTTTCTACATGTAGAGGAGAACCTGTCGGATTTACTTGTCAACCGAACACTGAACTCCTAAGGAATGGACCGCCTTAGCGGAACTTCCAGGCCATTTGGGCCAATATAATAAGGCTGGGCCGGCGCTACTCGACCACTTACGCCACTCCTAGTTCAAATGAAATCTATGACTCTGAAACGTAAAGCTCGTCCCCACTTTCCCCAAGTAGAAACTTGTTGATACGGCTCCACCAAGAAGTCGTATCTAGTTGGAAAGGAAAACTCACCAATATTTCTCAGGCGATGCCTGTTAATGGATTAACTTGTTCCAAGAATTTTACTTCCCGAGTGTTGGGTAAGTAATCAAAAACTCTTTTATCAAGACAACAACCTTGTTGCGAATATAAAATACACCACAGAGCCGGATCCCTCCGGTTTTGAGCGAGTATTTAAATCCCCTTTTTAAAAGGAAGATCTTAAATATAAAAATGAGTTTTGGGATCCGCTCTAACTTTTGAAAATCATTTTAAAGACTTGAAAACACTTTAAAGAGTGTTTGGAATAATGCCGATTTAATAAAGTAAATCAGTCTCAATATAAAGAAATATCTGAATATTATTATTTAAATAATATTCCCATAAAGAGTAATTGAGGTAGAAGTTGGAAAACTTATACTTGAAATGAATAGTAAATAATCAAAGATATACTTATACGAAAGTAATATCTTTATTTGAATATCAAAAGTAAGTTTGATTATCGAATATTATTCTTTAATAAATAAAGAATATTAATAAATAATAAGCGGAGTCATAATACCTCGAATGAATATTATAAATAATATTCATTAAATAAAATAAAGGAGTCATACATCCTCAAATGAATATCCAAGTAATATTCAATAATAATCTAAAGGAGTCATAAGTCCTCGAATGAATATTCAAGATAATATTCATTAATAAAATAAAGTTATCGAATAAACCTTATTCGATTAATAGTTTTGAAAACTATAACCATATATATATATAAATATATATATATATATAAAATCTACTCGGGATCCTCGACTCCCGTTTTTAGAAAATGTTTTCACCTTTGGGTCCCTATACTAAGGGTATATGCAAATTACCGCTATTCTCTAGCATAGGTATTATCAACTGAACCAACAGATATATATGGCAAGAATACGAAACAGGCATGCATATGTACCATATCACATGCTACAATAAATCGCAATAATTTGCTAATATAACCATCATGCATTTATTACAAGATAATGCATATACATATATACATCACAACAACAATATAACGGGTAGAAAACTTGCCTGAGCGGCTAGGGGTTACAATCGGCTCGGGACGAGTCTGGTAACCTATAAACAACAAGTAAGTTGGAATTAAACCAAAGTCACTTATAAATCTATACTTTAACCAACTTAGACTCTAACGCTCGTTTTGCGCTCACTGATTCTCTTAAGTCACTCGAGTACCCTCGGCTCCACCATTTTTAATAATTTATCCATTAAGAGTTTTAAGACGATTCTCTCGCGAGTACCTTACCATTTGCCTAATACACTCTACATAAATGATTCATACTCCAATTAGTCCTTTAGGGTCCTTAATCAATGTTTCAAAGTAAGGCGAGGGATAAGGTTTCGTTCGCGAAACGTCGTTACTTAAAATGGCCATTTCTCCTAAACCGTACATCGGAATCAAACGAACTACATATCAAAACGAAGCTCGTAACATGAACTATCTAATAATGGCAATGGTCAAAACCTAGCAGTGAGTTCTCGGGTCCTAATGTTAAGAATAAAACAGCCTAAAGTAAATCAGACATTACGACGGCTATGTTTACGTGATTACCCAATTTTATATCACTCCAATTCATCACCAAACAACCCCAATCCATTCATACAACCAAAGTCCATCCTTATCACATCATAAAATCCCCAATAAATTCAATATTAACATTTATACTTATGCTTAAGCTTGAATTTAACTATACTTAAGTTCTTTTAACCAAAACAACATGATTCACCATTCCATTTCACTACCACTCCAACCCAAACTCTAAACCACAAGCATTAAGCTACTATATCACCATAAAAATCAAAATCATCTTATTATACAAAGGAATCTAGGGTTTGGAGATGATATACCTTCCTTAAAGTGGTGGGAGTAGCTAGGAAGCCTTAAGAAGCCTTGAGAAGCCTTGAGAAGTCTTAGGGATGCTTGGATCTTAAAGGAAAACAAGAAAAAATCAAGTTAAAAACTTTGAAATCACTATTCATTGTCTTCTTCATTGATTTCTTGAAGAAGATTGAGAAAGAATTGAAGGCTTAAACTCATAAGATAGCCATACCTATGCATAAGGATGACTAGGGAATTATCTTACCAATTTAGGAAGCCTTGATCTTGAGTTTTGAAATTTCTTTCTCTTGAAATGGCAAAAGCCGAGAGCAATGTAGAAATAAGAGGTTTTGTGTTTTTTTGTTTTGATGAAATGAAATGTTTGGCTGGTTGATTGAATTAGATTTGTTTTATTTTAGGTTAATTACCAATTTAACCTTGGTTTTGTGTGGTTAACAATCCACCACATTTCCTTCCTTCTTATGTCATGCTTGCATCACTTTGTGATGTCATCATCCCTCCTTTGTCCTCTTTCTATTGGTTGGATGACATCATCCCCACTAATCTTTTTGATTAGCTTCTAATTGTTTGCCTAATGACCGCTGATCTGTTATACGGTTCGCTTAACTTTCGTTTTCGTTTTCGTTTATCGTTTGAGGGATCATACCCGGGATCTTATTACTTAGTTTCCCTTAACCTTTCTCAATACATTATATTCCTTTTTATGATCCTCTATTATAATCCTTTAATTTAAATCCTTTTTATCCTGTTACCTTATACTCAATTCTTTCCGTATCTAGTGGATTTCCGGGAAAAATCAAAGTGTTCGGAATTGGATTCTGACGATCTTTACATAAACTTATATACCATATAGAGTACTAATAAAATCTCAGAATATCCATAACAGAACCCCTACATAGTGTGGCATGAAAAGTTTTCCCATTCAGCTAAAACACTATTCATAAGGGTTACAAAAAGTTCAAAATTTTGGGGTTATTACAGTCTCCCCTCCTTAAAAGAATTCCGTCCCGGAATCAGATAGAAAACAAGTGGGGGTACTTTTCTAGCATTGCGCTCTCTAGTTCCCAAGTTGATTCCTCCATATTATGATTCTACCATAGCACTCTGACTAACTTGATCACTTTGTTCCGGAGCACCTGCTCCTTCTTATCTATAACCCTTACTGGCTTCTCCACGTAAGTCAGATCTGGTTGCATATCCACCTGCTCGTACTCCACTATGTGTTTGGCATCCCGATGATACTTCCTTAGCATTGACACATGGAACACATTATGAACTTGTTGCAAGTTAGGGGGTAAGGCTAGCTCGTAAGCTAACTTTCCAATCCGTCTTAATATCTCAAAAGGTCCAGTGTACCTTGGGCTTAGTTTTCCTTCTTTCCGAACCTCATTAATCCCTTCCAAGGGAATACCTATAACAATACTAGGTCCCCTAATTCCTATTCTTTGTCCTTTCATGTCAAATCATCATACTTCTTATGTCAATCTTGGGCTACTACCAGCCATCCTCTGATTAGATCTTTTATATCCTCGGTCCTTTGGACTACTGTAGGTCCGAGCATCTTGCGCTCTACAGCTTCATCCTAACATAAGGGAGATCGATATTGTCTTCCCTCAATGATCTCATAAGGCGACATCTCGATATTAACATATGATCTATTGTCGTAAGAAAACTCAATCCGTGTTAAGTGATCATTCCAATTTCTTTCAAGTCTATTGCACAGACTCTCATTATAGCGTTTAGCATTAGAGCTTTTGCTTCTCAATACCCATTCTTTTCCAGTTCGTAATCGCTACTACCTTCCGTTCCTATATTATACTGGTTATACTTTTGCTCGTTAGCGTTCTATAACCTTTTAATAACCACGTCAACCTTAGTATCACGAATGTGTTTCCATTCCGAATACTACCACAACTTTATTACTCCTTTTTCAGCTGTTTCTATTTCCCAAAGTTTGATCAATCATATAGAAGTAAAGGAATTTGTTGAGACATCACTATGATCATGAACACTTGTTATATCACATAGTTAGTACAGAAGGTGGCCAGTCTTTAGTACTTGACAAGCAATTAAACAATAGATGGTATCCTACTAGGCTTCTATCTCACAGATAGATAGTCATTCGACAATACCTCCCCTTCTGGAAGGGTTGTTCTTCTCAGCTTACATGAAATGAAAAGAAGAGAAAAGAACGAACTGAAGAGAATTGTATATTCGTAAAAAAAATAAAATTTATTACCATAAAATATCTGGCTTGGAATCTACCTCTGAACTATAGAGGTTTGTCATAGGAGAACAAAACATATATGTATTTATATCAACATCAAGTATTATAGCATCGTATTTCACATGCTAAATATTTTTGCTATTCCGTCCATCATTCTATGGACCCATGCTCTTCCTCGAGCTTATACACAATCACCTTTGAAACTCCTTCGATATCGAAAATCGAACCTGGGATCTCATTCTAGACATCATCGTTACTTGAATTCTATGCTTGCACTGCAACCTTCCTCGTATAATAATACGACTCTCTATTGATAAGAAAGAATAAATATTCAATAGGTAGATACTCTACTTAATTAGTCTATCAATGATAACTTATACACTACCACGACCCGTTTAGTGGTACTCAATCTCAACATCAATTCCAGTACAACTCTCACGGTTGTAATCAGCTCGTTACTCGCAGAATCATTGCTTCCTTACTATGGTCCACCACTGACCTACTGTCGTCATTCACATTCCATGAAATCTTAATATCTAATCATACGGAGTCCATACATGTCGTATCAAATCCTTCTAATGAGGTAACTTAATCACTATTCATGATTCATGAAGAACACTCCTGATCCTGACATACATACATAACATGAAGCAGATAAAATTGCAGAAGAGTTTCAATCAAAGCAACGATAGCAGGTTAATACCATTCTTAATCGTATGCCTTAAATAGAAGACTTAACTTAAGGGTTCGTCTAGTCCTTTTTGAAACATGGTCCTGGCTTATCTCAAGATAGTATCTTCTGAGATAGATAGCCCGCTCATGGCGATTACACGAATTAAACCTTTACCAACTACTATTACGGTTGGGTATTGAACATTCATCAGAAGGAATGTCAATCTTCCAAACCATAATACAACCTTCAGCTTTAACCATCATCACTGAATTCCTTTGGCACAAGCGTCTATAATTATCCTCTTACCTTTAAAGTGTCGGCCACCCCTTTGGCCTTTCCTGATAGTAAAATTTCCTTACAGTGAATGTCATTTTAACCACCCTCCAAATAAATTTTCTACCTCCTTTCAATCGCAGCTTATGTGAAGATGTTTTCCTTACTATCTGATGAGAAAAAAAATCACCATTTTTCCATAAGTTATTGCCTCAGTCTTTAGAGGTTAATCACTGTCACGACTGACTCTCAATTATACTTAGAACATCTTTTATCTTAAGTCCTAATTGCTCTGAACAATTTCGATCATTACTGGTTCGATCCATACTTTCTCGTGGTTTAACACGTGCCCACCTGTCATTATTATAATTACGCCCATATTTCCTTCATCAAAATTTCTATTCTTGAGAACTTTGAATATTACCTTTCTCCTTGTAAAACTCTTAATGTTATCCTTAAATCCTTTATTAGGTACACCCTAGGCACAGGGCATATCAAGATACCATTATTAATACCAGAATCATAGTCTATATACTTCTGAAAAATTTCTCCACTGATCCTTAAAGGTTGTGGTTACCTTAACCCTTTCCAAATCATATTGTCAAAACTCATACTGTCCCTATTAAGGGTGAAATGCCAACCTTTATGCATTCCCCTAGGATTCATTTTAAGTTACCGATGTTCTATCCTTAAGTCTACCTTAAAAAAGGTACATGAATCCTTCCATGGATAGATCAAGTCGTATATCCTTGATAGATTATCTTATTCAATTATTCCCACCTTGATAGTATATGCCTAATTTTCACAATAACACCTGTATTCAAAATGAGGTCAATCAATATGGCCTCCAAAAGATAACAACGTTTATCCGCTTTTCTTGCCTAATTTGGTAACGATAACAAGGATGTTCTGGAAGATATTGGTCGTGTTCAACGTGAACTTCTTCTTAATAATTCCTTATTTACTTTGGTGTTTATCTCAACATCCATCTCAATGTTGGGATATCTTTCATACCTGGCGTCTCCCTTTTTGGGTATCAAGCCACTGTCTTACACTTCATATTCTTGAAGGTTACTTCCTTCATTCAATTTTCCTACTTTCTTACTTTCTTGTCTCCTAGTCTATCCGCGTCTTATTATTTATCCTTTGAACTATCTCAAGGTTTCCTCGAATCCTCCCAACTCACAGGGGATAAAATATATGTATCTCTTATGCCCTTAACCATCAATTTTAACTCATGGTGAATCACCCTCATCCTGACGAATGTATACTTTTCTATGTCTATTGTTACGAGTCTTTAGGGTTTCCTCATACCCAACTCCCTTATCATACCTCAAACTCTATTGCCCTTGTATTCCTTTCCACTTCAGTTTCTTTTTATTTTCCTTTCTCTTATCATTATTTCAAGAACCAACATAACATAAGCATTGATTTCAAACATCCCGTCATTCTGGATTCGTGTCCTCAGAACGAATCTTGATAACTTTTACAACTTAGATTCATAATTCATCATACTCGTCTGCCTTTGTTCTGGCTCTAAAGCTTTTACTCTATCTCCATAACCTTGGGAAGTACTTTCCTGAAAATAATTGACTGAACTTAAATCAGTTTATTATAATCTCTTGCTCCGTGCCTTCCTTGGTCTTTCACCCGCGGTGTGGTCTCTCTCTTAGGAGGGTAAGTGACAAAATAGTCTTTTTTAGTTCATCAATCATTTAGAATCTCAAATGATTCCTCTATTTCCTTTAGCCAGGCCCTTGCCTCGGCTGGGCCAGCTTGTTCCTTGGAACTCTGAGAGCTTAGCGACTTAGAGGTCTTGAAAGAATTTCCCACTATATGTTTCTCTCAAGGTGGTGGTTGGGAATAAAGTATAAGTTCTATTTAGACAGGTCCATGAATTTCCGTATAGGAGTACCGTCTCGGGTCTCCTTATCTCGCTCGACTTTTATTTTCTTAGTCTAAATATTTCTTCCTACTCCCCATAATTGGGGTCATCTTTAATTAAAATCCTCATTTTCCACTTTATTATATTCGGGTTCCTTATATCTTAATTGCGACCTCCCCCGATTATCACATTCAAGGATTGCCCCTAATCTTATTCCTTGTGGGGGCATAATTACTGGAAACTTTTTGAGAATCTCTGGATATTCGTCTTACTACTTTGCTTAAGTCTTCCCTCGTCTCGGTCCTTGCACGATTGCAAATATGAATCTTAAGTTCGATAAACTTCATGACACTCTCTAATTGTTAATAGAGCAATTAACAATGTGATCTTATCGCAACAAATGATCTGAACTGAAATTAACGAATATATACATAACCATTTTTTCGAGGGTTACAACAACTGAACACATTAAAGAGGAATACACTCATTGATCTTATCGCTCCTATTCCCAAAGTACTACCATAGCTAATCATCTCGTCATTAAACTAATCATTCAAAACTTAGGCTATCCTCCAAGTAAAGTTTTTTGGGGGGTTGTTGGTGGCTACATGACTATTCTTATCAGATTGCTCAGACTCTGCACACTATTATGCAATCAAGAATGCGGGCACGCACGACATCCCTAACCTGCTCCATTAAAGCGGTGATGAGGTCTAGGATAGATACAAGTAGAGCTGGATCAATCTGACCCTCAAGATGGCCTCTAGCTGTAACCGGGTGGTAGCCTCAATCCTTTCCATGCTATGAGCTAATCCTGTGGAAGTACCCCCACCCTCAATCCTCGGTGTAGTAAGTCGATCCAACAGATCACTCCTAACATTACGGGCCTCAGACAGGCCACCCAAAGTCATATGATAATTGGCGATAAGAGAAGCCTGAGTGGTAGCATCTAGTAGTCCATGGGGTGCAGGTGGTACAGACCCAGGAGATCCAAATGGATAACCAAGCACGGTATCAGGTGACAATGGTGCAGGAGATAAAGGTGGCATTTCCTCAGTAGGTGCTGGGCTCTGTACCGGGGATGGAACAGGAATTGGTGGAACCTCATGGATGTCTACAGGAACCTCTGGAAGAGGGTCTGATACTGGTATATTGGTGTCGTGGAAGGCCCCACTCCTTCTGCCCTCATTAACCTTTGTGCCCTTGGTAACTCTTCATCCTCTAGTGCCACCCTCGCGGCCATTCTTGCTCTGGTAGTCGCCCTGACTACGGTCATCAATTCCTCAGCGTCCTCTCTCTTTCATTCATTAGGATCCTCCATGAGATCCTCATCAACCACAACATTTTCAATATGAACCTCATCCGGTCCCTCATTAGGGTACTCTATCGGATTCACAATTTGATCTCCAACTTGTAATAAAACATCCTCATGCTGATGCTCCTGAACCTCAGGGTTCGGTGCCCCGCTGCCCTAACGAGAACGATCTATGTTACTATCACAATATTTATAAGGGTTCCCGTAAGGGTTTTAACTGTCAGTACTACGTTAGGTAGCCCGACTATGAACTTGGCAAGAGTTCTTATTATCTTAGTGAACTTATTATCTTAACGTCACATCATCTCTGAGGTTTATAACGCTTGGCTCGGATACCATTTCTGTAACACCCCCCAATCTGGGGTCGGGGATCCGGGTTGTCACGAATTCCAATTCCCTTAATAACACCCAATCTTAAACAATCAACTACTCTGTATTGTGACCCCACAATGAACCAACACACACCACAAGTTATAGTCTCAGAGATGAATATCCAAAAGTAACACGAGTCATTTTATTCCAAAATTTTATGCCATTACACCTTAAAAAGGGTTTCTGAATAGATTTACATTTCTTTCCATTATTACAATTGATAAAGATACATAAGTCTGGTTCATCAATAGTTGAAAACCTAGTCTATTGGTAGCTCCTACCTCAGCTACGGCGGCATCAATGCTTCCAGAAGACTGCAGAACGTTTTCTAACCGCTTGCGAATCGGGAGCTTGGTCCTGTTCATCTTGTCTATCTGATGTTGTGTGATGAAAGAAGAAGGCAAGGGTGAGCAACAAGCCACCAAATAATATATAATATGATTAACAATATATGAGCCTTCTCATAGTACTCATGAAAGTCTTGGTCAAAAGAAATGAACCAAGTTTGATATCTTAATGCAATGAAGTCGCAAAATATTCAGTATATATCATATTACTTTTCAAATCTTGGAAGTCCTCTTCCATGCATAATATACACAAAGTTTCAGTTTATAACTGTATATAAAAAAATATCGTTGCAAGGTGATCTCATATATCTAACTTTGTCTCAACATTTTTCTGAAAGTCTCTGTCATTCATAAGACAACCATTAACTAGATATAAGTTTAAAACGGTGAAGTTACAAGATACTCCAATATACTTATATCTTTTCCAGATACTACTTGAACTACCACCGTTCAAGTTATAATTAGTTTCAAAAGTTCATCACATAGATGAGACTACAAGACCAGATTTGAATAGATTAAATCTTTTAAAATATCATCAAATACAATGAAGTTACGAGATACTTCATTTGATGCAAACATCATTTTGAAAACTTGACCTGCCAACACACAATCGCCCAACCGTAGCCTTTCTATCGAAGTGCTCTGGGTAGTGTTGCAGAAATATCCAATTGGATGAGGAACTCATTACGGGAGTTTGCCGCGCCAGGAAGACCACTTACGCTGATCAGTCGTAGTAGTGCAACCCCACCATTTTCTACATGTAGAGGAGAACCTGTCGGATTTACTTGTCAACCGAACACTGAACTCCTAAGGAATGGACCGCCTTAGCAACTTCCAGGCCATTTGGGCCAATATAATAAGGCTGGGCCGGCGCTACTCGACCACTTACGACACTCCTAGTTCAGATGAAATCCATGACTCTGAAACGTAAAGCTTGTCCCCACTTTCCCCAAGTAGAAACTTGTTGATACGGCTCCACCAAGAAGTCGTATCTAGTTGGAAAGAAAACTCACCGATATTTCCCAGGCGATGCCTGTTAATGGATTAACTTGTTCCAAGAATTTTACTTCCCGAGTGTTGGGTAAGTAATCAAAAACTCTTTTATCAAGACACAACCTTGTTGCGATAAAAATACACACAGAGCCGGATCCCTCCGGTTTTGAGCGAGTATTTAAATCCCCTTTTAAAAGGAAGATCTTAAATATAAAAATGAGTTTTGGGATCCGCTCTAACTTTTGAAAATCATTTTAAAGACTTGAAAACACTTTAAAGAGTGTTTGGAATAATGCCGATTTAATAAAGTAAATCAGTCTCAATATAAGAAATATCTGAATATTATTTTAAATAAATTTCCCCATAAGAGTAATTGAGGTAGAAGTGGAAAACTTATACTTGAAATGATAGTAAATCAAGATATACTTATACGAAAGTAATATC
>NW_027421642.1:0-44141 GCF_009905375.1 Apium graveolens
AACATGTTGGTTCTAATAACCATGTAAGTCACTTTTCACCATATTAGAGTCACTTTGCACCCTATAAGAGTCACTTTCCACCATATATTTGTACAATTAAATGTTAAATCATATCCATTCAATTTGACATCGTTTATCACCTCTTAGTTCACTTTAATACAAGTCAATTGTGTTTCATTTGGCTCTAATCAACCATGTAATTCACTTTTCACCATTAGAGTTCACTTTGCACCCTATAAGAGTCACTTTCCACCATATATTTGTACAATTAACATGTTAACATCATATACATCCAATTTGACATTCTTTTATCACCTCTTAGTTCCACTTTCATACAAGTCAATTGTGTTTCACATTTTGGCTCTAATCAACCATGTAAGTCACTTTTCACCATATTAGAGTCACTTTGCACCCTATAGAGTCACGTTCCACCATATATTTGTACAATTACATGTTAACATCATATACATCCAATTTGACATCTTTTATCACCTCTTAGTTCCATTTCATACAAGTCAATTTTGTTCCACATTTGGGTTCTAATTCAATCATGCAAGTCATTTTTCACCCTATTAGAGTCACTTTGCACCATATAATGGTCACTTTCCACAAATATTTGTACAATTAACATGTTAACATCATATCCATTCAATTTGACATCGTTGTTATCACCTCTAGTTCCACTTTCATACAAGTCAATTTGTTTACATTTTGGCTCTAATCAACCATGTAAGTCACTTTTCACCATATTATAGTCACTTTGCACCTAAAGGAGTCATTTTTCCACTATATATTTGTACAATTAACATGTTAACATCATATACATCCAATTTGACATCCTTTTACCACCTCTTAGTTCCACTTTCACACAAGTCAATTTTGTTCCACATTTTTGGTTCTAATTAACCATGTAAGTCACTTTTCACCATATTAGAGTCACTTTGCACCCTATAAGAGTCACTTTCCACCATATATTTGTTCAAATTAACATGTTAACATCATATCCATTTAATTTGACATCGTTTTATCACCTCTTAGTTCCACTTTAATACAAGGCAATTGTGTTTCACATTTTGGCTCTAATCAACCATGAAATACACTTTTCACCATATTAGAGTCACTTTGCACCCTATAAGAGTCACTTTCCACCATATATTTGTACAATTAAAATTTTAACATCATATACATCCAATTTGACATTCTTTTATCACCTCTTAGTTCCACTTTCATACAAGTCAATTTTTTTCACATTTTGGCTCTAATCAACCATGTAAGTCACTTTTCACCATATTAGAGTCACTTTGCACCTTAAAAGAGTCATTTTCCACTATATATTTGTACAATTAACATGTTAACATCATATACATCCAATTTGACATTCTTTTATCACCTCTTAGTTCCAATTTCATACAAGTCAATTTTGTTTCACATTTTGGCTCTAATCAACCATGTAATTCACTTTTCACCATATTAGAGTCACTTTGCACCCTATAAGAGTCACTTTCCACCATATATTTGTACAATTAACATGTTAACATCATATACATCCAATTTGACATTCTTTTATCACCTCTTAGTTCCAATTTCATACAAGTCAATTTTGTTTCACATTTTGGCTCTAATCAACCATGTAAGTCACTCTTCACCATATTAGAGTCACTTTGCACCCTAAAGAGTCACTTTCCACTATATATTTGTACAATTAACATGTTAACATCATATACATCTAATTTGACATCCTTTTACCACTTCTTAGTTGCACTTTCACAAAAGTCAATTTTGTTCCACATTTTGGTTCTAATTAACCATGTAAGTCACTTTTCACCATATTAGAGTCACTTTGCACCCTATAAGAGTCACTTTCCACCATATATTTGTACAATTAAATGTTAACATCATATCCATTCAATTTGACATCATTTTATCACCTCTTAGTTCCACTTTCATACAAGTCAATTTTGTTTCACATTTTGGCTCTAATCAACCATGTAATTCACTTTTCACCAGATTAAAGTCACTTTGCACCCTATAAGAGTCACTTTCCACTATATTATTTGTACAATTAACATGTTAACATCATATACATCCAATTTGACATCCTTTTTACCAACCTCATTCCACTTTCACACAAGTCAATTTTGTTCCACATTTTGGTTCTAATTAACCATGTAAGTCACTTTTCACCATATTACAGTCACTTTGCACCCTATAAGAGTCACTTTTCCACCAATTAACATGTTATAATCATATCCATTCAATTTGACATCGTTTTATCACCTCTTAGTTTCACTTAATACAAGTCAATTGTGTTTCACATTTGGCTCTAATTAACCCTGTAAGTCACTTTTTCACCATATTATAGTCACTTTGCACCTTAAAGGAGTCATTTTCCACTATATATTTGTACAATTAACATGTTAACATCATATACATCCAATTTGACATCCTTTTACCACCTCTTAGTTTCACTTTCACACAAGTCAATTTTGTTCCACATTTTGGTTCTAATTAACCATGTAAGTCACTTTTCACCATATTAGAGTCACTTTGCACCCTATAAGAGTCACTTTCCACCATATATTTGTACAATTAACATGTTAACATCATATCCATTCAATTTGACATCGTTTTATCACATCTTAGTTCCACTTTCATACAAGTCAATTTTGTTTCACATTTTGGCTCTAATTAACCATGTAATTCACTTTTCACCATTTTAGTGTCACTTTGCACCCTATAAGAGTCACTTTCCACCATATATGTGTACAATTAAAATGTTAACATCATATACATCCAATGTGACATTCTTTTATCACCTCTTAGTTCCACTTTCATACAAGTCAATTTTGTTTCACATTTTGGCTCTAATCAACCATGTAAGTCACTTTTCACCATATTAGAGTCACTTTGCACCCTAAAAGAGTCACTTTCCACTATATATTTGTACAATTAACATGTTAACATCATATACATCCAATTTGACATCCTTTTACCACCTCTTAGTTCCACTTTCACACAAGTCAATTTGTTTCCACATTTTGGTTTTAATTAACCATGTAAGTCACTTTTCACCATATTAGAGTCACTTTGCACCCTATAATATTTGTACAATTAACATGTTAACATCATATCCATTCTATTTGACATCGTTTTATCACCTCTTAGTTCCACTTTCATACAAGTCAATTTTGTTTCACATTTTGGCTCTAATCAACCATGTAATTCACTTTTCACCATATTAGAGTCACTTTGCACCCTAAAAGAGTCACTTTCCACTATATATTTTTACAATTAACATGTTAACATCATATACATCCAATTTGACATCCTTCTACCACATCTTAGTTCCAATTTCACACAAGTCAATTTTGTTCCACATGTTGGTTCTAATTAACCATGTAAGTCACTTTTCACCATATTAGAGTCACTTTGCACCCTATAAGAGTCACTTTCCACCATATATTTGTACAATTAAGATGTTAACGTCATATCCATTCAATTTGACATCGTTCTATCACCTCTTAGTTCTACTTTAATACAAATCAATTGTGTTTCATATTTTGGCTCTAATCAACCATGTAATTCACTTTCACCATATTAGAGTTACATTTGCACCCTATAAGAGTCACTTTCCACCATATATTTGTACAATTAACATGTTAACATCATATACATCCAATTTGACATTCTTTTATCACCTCTTAGTTCCACTTTCATACAAGTCAATTTTGTTTCCCATTTTGGCTCTAATCAACCATGTAAGTCACTGTTCACCATATTAGAGTCACTTTGCTCCCTATTAGAGTCAGTTTCCACCATATATTGGTACAATTAACATGTTAACATCATATACATCCAATTTGACATCCTTTTACCACCTCTGAGTTCCACTTTCATACAAGTCAATTTTGTTCCACATTTTGGGTTCTAATCAATCATGCAAGTCACTTTTCACCATATTAGATTCACTTTGCACCATATAATGGTCACTTTCCACCTAATATTTGTACAATTAACATGTTAACATCATATCCATTCAATTGACATCGTGTTTATCACCTCTTAGTTCCACTTTCATACAAGTCAATTTTGTTTCACATTTTGGCTCTAATCAACCATGTAATTCACTTTCACCATATTAGAGTCACTTTGCACCCTATAAGAGTCACTTTCCACTATATATTTGTACAATTAACATGTTAACATCATATACATCCAATTTGACATCCTTTTACCACCTCTTAGTTCCACTTTCACACATGTCAGTTTTGTTCCACATTTTGGTTCTAATTAACCATGTAAGTCACTTTTTCACCATATTAGAGTCACTTTGCACCCTATAAGAGTCACTTTCCACCATATATGTGTTCAATTAAAATGTTAACATCATATCCATTCAATTTGACATCGTTTTATCACCTCTTAGTTCCACTTTAATACAAGTCAATTGTGTTTCACATTTTGGCTCTAATCAACCATGTAATTCACTTTTCACCATATTAGAGTCACTTTTCACCCTATAAGAGTCACTTTCCACCATATATTTGTACAATTAACATGTTAACATCATATACATCCAATTTGACATTCTTTTATCACCTCTTAGTTCCACTTTCATAAAAGTCAATTTTGTTTCACATTTTAGCTCTAATCAACCATGTAAGTCAGTTTTCACCATATTAGAGTCACTTTGCACCCTAAAAGAGTCACTTTCCACTATATATTTGTACAATTAACATGTTAAAATCATATACATCCAATTTGACATCCTTTTTCCACCTCTTAGTTCCACTTTCACACAAGTCAATTTTGTTCCACATTTTGGTTCTAATTAACCATGTAAGTCACTTTTCACCATATTAGAGTCACTTTGCACCCTATAAGAGTCACTTGGATATTTGTACAATTAACATGTTAACATCATATCCATTCAATTTGACATCGTTTTATCACCTCTTAGTTCCACTTTCATACAAGTCAATTTTGTTTCACATTTTGGCTCTAATCAACCATGTAATTCACTTTTCACCATATTAGAGTCACTTTGCACCCTAAAAGAGTCACTTTCCACTATATATTTTTACAATTAACATGTTAACATCATATACATCCAATTTGACATCCTTTTACCACATCTTAGTTCCAATTTCACACAAATCAATTTTGTTCCACATGTTGGTTCTAATTAACCATGTAAGTCACTTTTCACCATATTAGAGTCACTTTGCACCCTATAAGGGTCACTTTCCACCATATATTTGTACAATTAAGATGTTAACGTCATATCCATTCAATTTGACATCGTTCTATCACCTCTTAGTTCTACTTTAATACAAGTCAATTGTGTTTCATATTTTGGCTCTAATCAACCATGTAATTCACTTTTCACCATATTAGAGTTACACTTGCACCCTATAAGAGTCACTTTCCACCATATATTTGTACAATTAACATGTTAACATCATATACATCCAATTTGACATTCTTTTATCACCTCTTAGTTCCACTTTCATACAAGTCAATTTTGTTTCCCATTTTGGCTCTAATCAACCATGTAAGTCACTGTTCACCATATTAGAGTCACTTTGCTCCCTATTAGAGTCAGTTTCCACCATATATTTGTACAATTAACATGTTAACATCATATACATCCAATTTGACATCCTTTTACCACCTCTGAGTTCCACTTTCATACAAGTCAATTTTGTTCCACATTTGGGTTCTAATCAATCATGCAAGTCATTTTTCACCATATTAGAGTCACTTTGCACCATATAATGGTCACTTTCCACCAAATATTTGTACAATTAACATGTTAACATCATATCCATTCAATTTGACATCGTGTTATCACCTCTTAGTTCCACTTTCATACAAGTCAATTTTGTTTCACATTTTGGCTCTAATCAACCATGTAAGTCACTTTTCACCATATTATAGTCACTTTGCACCTTAAAGGAGTCGTTTTCCACTATATATTTGTACAATTAACATGTTAACATCATATACATCCAATTTGACATCCTTTTACCACCTCTTAGTTCCACTTTCACACAAGTCAATTTTGTTCCACATTTTGGTTCTAATTAACCATGTAAGTCACTTTTCACCATATTAGAGTCACTTTGCACCCTATAAGAGTCACTTTCCACCATATATTTGTTCAATTAACATGTTAACATCATATCCAATTAATTTGACATCGTTTTATCACCTCTTAGTTCCACTTTAATACAAGGCAATTGTGTTTCACATTTTGGCTCTAATCAACCATGAAATACACTTTTCACCATATTAGAGTCACTTTGCACCCTATAAGAGTCACTTTCCACCATATATTTGTACAATTAAAATTTTAACATCATATACATCCAATTTGACATTCTTTTATCACCTCTTAGTTCCACTTTCATACAAGTCAATTTTTTTCACATTTTGGCTCTAATCAACCATGTAAGTCACTTTTCACCATATTAGAGTCACTTTGCACCTAAAAAGAGTCATTTTCCACTATATATTTGTACAATTAACATGTTATTATCATATACATCCAATTTGACATCCTTTTACCACCTCTTAGTTCCACTTTCACACAAGTCAATTTTGTTCCACATTTTGGTTCTAATTAACCATGTAAGTCACTTTTCACCATATTAGAGTCACTTTGCACCTTAAAAGAGTCATTTTCCACTATATATTTGTACAATTAACATGTTAACATCATATACATCCAATTTGACATTCTTTTATCACCTCTTAGTTCCAATTTCATACAAGTCAATTTTGTTTCACATTTTGGCTCTAATCAACCATGTAATTCACTTTTCACCATATTAGAGTCACTTTGCACCCTATAAGAGTCACTTTCCACCATATATTTGTACAATTAACATGTTAACATCATATACATCCAATTTGACATTCTTTTATCACCTCTTAGTTCCAATTTCATACAAGTCAATTTTGTTTCACATTTTGGCTCTAATCAACCATGTAAGTCACTCTTCACCATATTAGAGTCACTTTGCACCCTAAAAGAGTCACTTTCCACTATATATTTGTACAATTAACATGTTAACATCATATACATCTAATTTGACATCCTTTTACCACTTCTTAGTTCCACTTTCACAAAAGTCAATTTTGTTCCACATTTTGGTTCTAATTAACCATGTAAGTCACTTTTCACCATATTAGAGTCACTTTGCACCCTATAAGAGTCACTTTCCACCATATATTTGTACAATTAAATGTTAACATCATATCCATTCAATTTGACATCATTTTATCACCTCTTAGTTCCACTTTCATACAAGTCAATTTTGTTTCACATTTTGGCTCTAATCAACCATGTAATTCACTTTTCACCAGATTAAAGTCACTTTGCACCCTATAAGAGTCACTTTCCACTATATATTTGTACAAGTAACATGTTAACATCATATACATCCAATTTGACATCCTTTTACCACCTCATTCCACTTTCACACAAGTCAATTTTGTTCCACATTTTGGTTCTAATTAACCATGTAAGTCACTTTTCACCATATTACAGTCACTTTGCACCCTATAAGAGTCACTTTCCACCAATTAACATGTTATAATCATATCCATTCAATTTGACATCGTTTTATCACCTCTTAGTTCCACTTTAATACAAGTCAATTGTGTTTCACATTTTGGCTCTAATTAACCATGTAAGTCACTTTTCACCATATTATAGTCACTTTGCACCTTAAAGGAGTCATTTTCCACTATATATTTGTACAATTAACATGTTAACATCATATACATCCAATTTGACATCCTTTTACCACCTCTTAGTTTCACTTTCACACAAGTCAATTTTGTTCCACATTTTGGTTCTAATTAACCATGTAAGTCACTTTTCACCATATTAGAGTCACTTTGCACCCTATAAGAGTCACTTTCCACCATATATTTGTACAATTAACATGTTAACATCATATCCATTCAATTTGACATCGTTTTATCACATCTTAGTTCCACTTTCATACAAGTCAATTTTGTTTCACATTTTGGCTCTAATTAACCATGTAATTCACTTTTCACCATTTTAGTGTCACTTTGCACCCTATAAGAGTCACTTTCCACCATATATTTGTACAATTAAAATGTTAACATCATATACATCCAATTTGACATTCTTTTATCACCTCTTAGTTCCACTTTCATACAAGTCAATTTTGTTTCACATTTTGGCTCTAATCAACCATGTAAGTCACTTTTCACCATATTAGAGTCACTTTGCACCCTAAAAGAGTCACTTTCCACTATATATTTGTACAATTAACATGTTAACATCATATACATCCAATTTGACATCCTTTTACCACCTCTTAGTTCCACTTTCACACAAGTCAATTTTGTTCCACATTTTGGTTTTAATTAACCATGTAAGTCACTTTTCACCATATTAGAGTCACTTTGCACCCTATAATATTTGTACAATTAACATGTTAACATCATATCCATTCTATTTGACATCGTTTTATCACCTCTTAGTTCCACTTTCATACAAGTCAATTTTGTTTCACATTTTGGCTCTAATCAACCATGTAATTCACTTTTCACCATATTAGAGTCACTTTGCACCCTAAAAGAGTCACTTTCCACTATATATTTTTACAATTAACATGTTAACATCATATACATCCAATTTGACATCCTTCTACCACATCTTAGTTCCAATTTCACACAAGTCAATTTTGTTCCACATGTTGGTTCTAATTAACCATGTAAGTCACTTTTCACCATATTAGAGTCACTTTGCACCCTATAAGAGTCACTTTCCACCATATATTTGTACAATTAAGATGTTAACGTCATATCCATTCAATTTGACATCGTTCTATCACCTCTTAGTTCTACTTTAATACAAATCAATTGTGTTTCATATTTTGGCTCTAATCAACCATGTAATTCACTTTTCACCATATTAGAGTTACATTGCACCCTATAAGAGTCACTTTCCACCATATATTTGTACAATTAACATGTTAACATCATATACATCCAATTTGACATTCTTTTATCACCTCTTAGTTCCACTTTCATACAAGTCAATTTTGTTTCCCATTTTGGCTCTAATCAACCATGTAAGTCACTGTTCACCATATTAGAGTCACTTTGCTCCCTATTAGAGTCAGTTTCCACCATATATTTGTACAATTAACATGTTAACATCATATACATCCAATTTGACATCCTTTTACCACCTCTGAGTTCCACTTTCATACAAGTCAATTTTGTTCCACATTTGGGTTCTAATCAATCATGCAAGTCATTTTTCACCATATTAGATTCACTTTGCACCATATAATGGTCACTTTCCACCTAATATTTGTACAATTAACATGTTAACATCATATCCATTCAATTTGACATCGTGTTATCACCTCTTAGTTCCACTTTCATACAAGTCAATTTTGTTTCACATTTTGGCTCTAATCAACCATGTAATTCACTTTCACCATATTAGAGTCACTTTGCACCCTATAAGCGTCACTTTCCACTATATATTTGTACAATTAACATGTTAACATCATATACATCCAATTTGACATCCTTTTACCACCTCTTAGTTCCACTTTCACACATGTCAGTTTTGTTCCACATTTTGGTTCTAATTAACCATGTAAGTCACTTTTCACCATATTAGAGTCACTTTGCACCCTATAAGAGTCACTTTCCACCATATATGTGTTCAATTAAAATGTTAACATCATATCCATTCAATTTGACATCGTTTTATCACCTCTTAGTTCCACTTTAATACAAGTCAATTGTGTTTCACATTTTGGCTCTAATCAACCATGTAATTCACTTTTCACCATATTAGAGTCACTTTTCACCCTATAAGAGTCACTTTCCACCATATATTTGTACAATTAACATGTTAACATCATATACATCCAATTTGACATTCTTTTATCACCTCTTAGTTCCACTTTCATAAAAGTCAATTTTGTTTCACATTTTAGCTCTAATCAACCATGTAAGTCAGTTTTCACCATATTAGAGTCACTTTGCACCCTAAAAGAGTCACTTTCCACTATATATTTGTACAATTAACATGTTAAAATCATATACATCCAATTTGACATCCTTTTTCCACCTCTTAGTTCCACTTTCACACAAGTCAATTTTGTTCCACATTTTGGTTCTAATTAACCATGTAAGTCACTTTTCACCATATTAGAGTCACTTTGCACCCTATAAGAGTCACTTGGATATTTGTACAATTAACATGTTAACATCATATCCATTCAATTTGACATCGTTTTATCACCTCTTAGTTCCACTTTCATACAAGTCAATTTTGTTTCACATTTTGGCTCTAATCAACCATGTAATTCACTTTTCACCATATTAGAGTCACTTTGCACCCTAAAAGAGTCACTTTCCACTATATATTTTTACAATTAACATGTTAACATCATATACATCCAATTTGACATCCTTTTACCACATCTTAGTTCCAATTTCACACAAATCAATTTTGTTCCACATGTTGGTTCTAATTAACCATGTAAGTCACTTTTCACCATATTAGAGTCACTTTGCACCCTATAAGAGTCACTTTCCACCATATATTTGTACAATTAAGATGTTAACGTCATATCCATTCAATTTGACATCGTTCTATCACCTCTTAGTTCTACTTTAATACAAGTCAATTGTGTTTCATATTTTGGCTCTAATCAACCATGTAATTCACTTTTCACCATATTAGAGTTACATTGCACCCTATAAGAGTCACTTTCCACCATATATTTGTACAATTAACATGTTAACATCATATACATCCAATTTGACATTCTTTTATCACCTCTTAGTTCCACTTTCATACAAGTCAATTTTGTTTCCCATTTTGGCTCTAATCAACCATGTAAGTCACTGTTCACCATATTAGAGTCACTTTGCTCCCTATTAGAGTCAGTTTCCACCATATATTTGTACAATTAACATGTTAACATCATATACATCCAATTTGACATCCTTTTACCACCTCTGAGTTCCACTTTCATACAAGTCAATTTTGTTCCACATTTGGGTTCTAATCAATCATGCAAGTCATTTTTCACCATATTAGAGTCACTTTGCACCATATAATGGTCACTTTCCACCAAATATTTGTACAATTAACATGTTAACATCATATCCATTCAATTTGACATCGTGTTATCACCTCTTAGTTCCACTTTCATACAAGTCAATTTTGTTTCACATTTTGGCTCTAATCAACCATGTAAGTCACTTTTCACCATATTATAGTCACTTTGCACCTTAAAGGAGTCATTTTCCACTATATATTTGTACAATTAACATGTTAACATCATATACATCCAATTTGACATCCTTTTACCACCTCTTAGTTCCACTTTCACACAAGTCAATTTTGTTCCACATTTTGGTTCTAATTAACCATGTAAGTCACTTTTCACCATATTAGAGTCACTTTGCACCCTATAAGAGTCACTTTCCACCATATATTTGTTCAATTAACATGTTAACATCATATCCAATTAATTTGACATCGTTTTATCACCTCTTAGTTCCACTTTAATACAAGGCAATTGTGTTTCACATTTTGGCTCTAATTGTAATATCCGGGAAAATTATGTGAATATTATATGTTAAATAAATAAATATTGTGTGTTTTATAAATTTAAAGTAATTGTTGCTATGATATGAGATGTTATAACTGTTATGTGTGTTTCTGTGCGGGCCAGAAATTTTTTTCGATTGATTAAAAATATATTTAAATTGCAATTATATGAACTTATCTGCAATCGGGACGCGTATTTATTGGCGTCTTTATTAAGATACTCGTTTTATTTCGTTTTACGCTTGTTTCAATGTATTTTACGTGTTTTTGGGATTTTCTAGGAATTTAGGGATCGTTTCCGTTTTTCAAAAAAAAAAAAAAAAAAAAAAAAAAAAAAAAAAAAAAAAAAAAAAATCAACGGACCGGGACCCCACCGGGACGACAAACCCCACAAAATCGATGTTTTTATTTTATAAAATTATTCGTATTTCAAATACCCCGTATCTTTGTATTTTTGAATTATTCGCAAATTTTTGGAGAATTTTGACATTAATTTTGTATTTTATCGTTTTTAAAATTATTCCCCGTAATTATTATTTTGGGGCTTAATTATTGTAATTTAGGGGATAAAAACACTCTTAATTTATTTTGGGGTATTAATTTATGTACATATATAAATAGCTGATTAGGAATTATTTTATTGATTTATTTCATTAAAAATTCAGAAAATAAAAGAAAAACCAAGAAAGTATTCTTGGGGGTGTTCATATCTTGGAGAATCAATCCCTTTGATTGATAGTGATTTTGATTTCGGATTTTGAAGTGTGAGTATCCAAAACGAAGCTTGGATCATCAGCTTCATCCTCGTATTATCAGATTCAACAACCGGTAATCGAACCAAAAATTCAATTTTTGTTCTGGACATCCGAGTTTGATTCTTGAGTTTTACGAACTTGTGATGGTTTATGTTATTACAGTTAGCTTTGATATGAATATTAGAGTTATTTTGGACAAGTTTTAATCACGTTATGGTTCGGAATAATATTGACCGAGTTCTTGTGTTCTTGGGTTTTTGTATTCGATTTTTCAGGATTTGTGACTGATTTGTGATTGATTTGAGTTAGATAATTAGATTCCAGGGAGTTGTAGCTTTAATTTAAGCCATATATCCTTGAGTTTGGTTGAGAAATGGTGCAGGTCGAAGTCTGGCTGTACTTGTCGCCGGCAGCGGCTGTAGATCGTCGGAATCGACAATTGAATCGTCGATTCGGGCGGCTGATAATTGCAGTCATGTTGTTAAATTGCTAGGAACATATATGTGTTAAAGTTATGCTGAGTTTAACTGGATTCTGGGCATCGAAAGGGCCACCGGAGCACTACCGGAGTTTCGCCGGATTCAAGCCTCGCCGGAATCTGGGGAAACAACCGGTAGGGTTCTTGGTGTTCTTCCCCAACCCGGTTTTGACCCATTACCCGACCCGGACGAAACCCTAACCCTAGTCCCTTGATTTTTTTTTTTCCCAAATTCAAAATCTTAAAATCTGTTTCTGCCTTTATTTTTTTTAAAATTTATTTTGAAATTACTTTCTTATTTCCAAAAATCATTTATTTTATATTTAAAAATCATTTACTTATTATTTTTAATTCTAAAAATTATTTTCTTAATTATTTTAAATTCCTAAAATTATTTTCTTTAATTATTTTCAAAAATACAATTTGATTTAATTATTTATAATTCATTTTAGTTAATTATTTATGAATTTAATTAATTGATTAAAAATCAATTAATCAATTAATTTTATTTATAAATAGTTAAATAAATGAAAATTATTAATAATTAATTCAAATAATTCCTAAAAAAAAATTATTTTTAGGTTTTAAAAATTATATTTTGGTATTTAAAAATCAATTAATATTATTATTAATTGATTTAAATCTATTATTTCTAATTTTATTCATAATAATTAAACCGTTCGTCCGTTTAATACGAAACGAACGCGTACAGATTCAGAAAAATATTGCGCTTTTAATAAAAATACTTTTGAGACCTGATTTCTTTTGTATTGCAATGTCATTTGATTTGTGTATCAGTTTAAGTCGGTATTTGGTCGGTAAATGCTAATAATGACCTAAATTTTATTCTGAACGCACTGAGATGTATCTCATAATGATCTGACTTATGTATTATATGAAATATGTGAGTACGTGTTATACGAATACCATGATTACGTGATACGTGATATACATGTTGTCTGTTACAGTTTTAAAATGCCATGTTAGTTATAAACGATCGGGTAGATGTCAAGACGTATAGTTACGTCGATTGAGTTTAGTTCTGTCAATTAAGATAGTTCTTTTGTTTATAGAATCGACTAGCAAGGAGTGCAGTCAAGTGCTAGACGAAGATAGTAGCCATCAGTTAGAAGCAGAGTTAAAGTAAGAGGTTATTGGGCATACCAGGCAAGTACCCCTAACTTCACTTATTGTTCAAGTGACGTTTATTTTGAATTATATTATGCAAGTACCTTTATTTTCATTTATCATTCAATTGATATTGACTCCGAACTTTATTCTTTCGATTCCCATACTATTCTAAGTTCAGAATAGTTAAACGTTTTATGTATTTCGCTATAAATCACTCTATACAGTGGAACATTGAATTGAGATTAGCAAATAACTAATTGTTCTAGTTATTTCGCCATCAGTTGTTGAGATAACTCCGGACCATATGACATGGGGAGTTGAATAGATAAGGATGTCATTGATCCGACTCCTTTAATCAAAAAAAAATTGTTTCGTGAATTGATTCTTGGTTAGCATAAGGGGCCGAGGCACCGGTCCAGCGTGAGTTATTATACGAAAGTGTAATATCTTGCTTGGCGAATATATGCCTTCTTCATGGATATCCAATAGGTACGGTATGGCTGCGGGATATCGATACCTATATTTACGGTATGGCTGCGGGATACCGGTGTTGTTTCATGACTGATCATCAGAAACAGCATAGTGCATAATTGTGTTTTATTAAACTGTCGCTTAAACTTTAAAGTTTATATCAGCTTCTGATTTTACTCAGATATTGTTATTGTTGTTCATTTACAAACTTTATACTGCTTGCTGAGCATTTCTTTCGCTCATACTTGTTTATTATTCTAATATTTCAGCTAAGCCAGAGCAGGCTTGAGTCCCAAGTTTGACCAGAAGTCGAGTGCTTGTAAATAGTGGTGTGTATGCCAGATAGACTATTTTGGGACGCTTAATTAGTCTAGAGGTTTGTAATAAAATTTGAATAAGTTGTAAAACTAATTAGACTATGGTTTGTAATAACACTTGATTTGTAGTAGTGCCTGTTCCATACTATAACCTGTGATCGATCCAGTGCAGGTAAAGGGGTCGCATTTATTTTATTATTCCGCTGTGATTATTTTATTTTAGTTTATTGGCGAGTGACCCCCAAATCTAGACCCCGGGTTTGGAGGGCGTCACAGGTTGGTATCAGAGCTACAGGTTATGGTCACTGAAACAGGCGTAGGATTGTCATAGATGAGTCATAGGAAGATCACATAAGATAGGCGCGTGTAATTTAGCTTTTATAGGATTAAATTTAGGATATTGGGCTGGGTTATAGTTAAGTTGTTTAGGTTTCCTGTTTTGCGTTTAGCTTTAGGCCTTGTGTCATTGCCCTGCTATTTTGTTGGTTTAGTTAAGATTTCGAGTAAGGATTTAAAAGGTTTGGATAATTCGGAGTAAATTTTCTTTGTGTTATTATTCTTGAGATAATAAGCAGGATTATGTGATAATCATGTCGCTTGTGTTAATATGGTAGCAAGTTTATGATATTTTGAGAAGAGATAGTGTTTGCGAACTTTAATATGCTAAGGAATTGCTACATATTTGACACAATGCTTGACATATTATTATATATGTTGCTTGTTCTCTTACCAGAATAATGGCTCCAAAGAGAAGGAATAATTCAGGAGAGGGTAGTACCGAAAGCCGTACAGATCCAGCGATTATCCAGATGCTGGGACTGATGCAGCAGCAGATGTTACATCTTACACAGCAGCAACAACAGCAACAACAGCAGCGAGCAGCACCATCTGTAGTGACTTTTAAGCAGTTTCAAGCAGTGAAGCCACCTGAGTTCAAGGGAAGTGCTGATCCTGTGGAAGCCAATGCATGGCTCAAGGAAATGGAAAAGGCTTTTGAATTGGTCGGAGCAGGAACTGAGCAGAAGACCAAGTTTACAAGTTACTTTTTGAAGGGCGAGGCGAACTATTGGTGGGAATCCACGCGAGCATTGGAAGGAGGTGAGTTTATAACTTGGGAGAGATTCACAGAGTTGTTCCTGGAGAAATATTTCCCGAGGTATATGAAGAATCAAATGGAGATTAAGTTCTTGAACCTGACCCAGGGTGATCTTACTGTGGCTGAGTACGAGGCTAAGTTTACTGAGTTAGCAAGGTTCGTGCCAGACCAGGTTGATACAGATGAAAAGAAAGCCAGAAGATTTGAACAGGGATTGAAGTTTTGGATTCAGAACAGAGTGGCCATGTTTGAGTTGACTTCATATGTGGCAGTGGTTCAGAAGGCAATGGTGATTGAGAGTAGGAGTGATATGTCACAGAAAGGAAAGGATGGGAAGAAAAGGAAAATAGAAACCTCAGAGGGAGGTCAGCAGTCAAGTAATTTTCAGGGCCGTTTCAACAAAAGGCCAGGATTCCAGGGTAATAGGAATGTGGGATTCAAGAGACCACAATCAGGAAATGGAGGACCAGTCAACCGTTTTCAGAATTCAAATCAGCAGAGGTCCAATCGTCCACCCATGCCAGATTGCAAGTTATGTGGCAGGAAACATTCTGGGATTTGTAAAGCTAATTCTGTGTGCTACAAGTGTAATATGAAGGGACATCATGCCTATGAGTGCCGCAATCAGATGCAAGAAGTTACGTGTTTCCGATGTGGGAAGACAGGACATTATGCCAACAACTGCAAAGAGCAAGTACAAAGTGTAAATGTTCTAAGGATTGCAGGACCATCATCTCAAGGTGTGCCAAGGATTGAAGGACCACCAACAAAGGACCAGTCAAAGGCTAGGACATTCAATATGACTATGAAGGATGCTGTTCAGAGTTCAGACGTGGTGGCAGGTACGCTTTCAGTCAACTCCATAGATGCTAAAGTTTTATTTGATTCTGGAGCTACAAGATCATTTATTTCTCAAAGTTTTGTCGATAAACTGCATTGCGAAGTTAAATTGTTAGAACAAGCATTACTGATAGAGCTAGCTAATAAGAATCAAATTTTAGTCGACCGAGTGTGCCCGAGGTGCGATGTTGAGATAGGAGGACATTATTTCTATGCCAACTTGATACCTTTTAAGTTGGGAGAATTTGATGTTATTTTAGGAATGGATTGGTTGTCAGAAAATAACGCCCAGATTGATTGTAAGAATAGGAAAGTGAGACTTCAGACCTTGGATAATAAGAAGAAGGTGATATTCCGAGGAAATAAGCAAGAGAAGAAGTTCTTAACGATCGCTCAAGTGAAGAAGTTATTGCGTCAGAATTGCGAAGCATATTTGGCCCATGTGATAGACACCAGTAAAGAAGTTCCAACACTAGAAGCGATTCCAATTGTCAACGAATTTTCAGATGTCTTTCCAGACGATCTACCAGGATTACCTCCCGACAGAGAAATTGAATTTGCGATTGATCTAGCACCCGGAACAGAACCAGTTTCTAAAGCTCCGTACCGGATGGCACCAGTGGAAATGAAAGAATTGGCATCTCAGCTGCAAGATCTTTTGGAGAAAGGAGTTATAAGACCCAGTGTATCCCCATGGGGCGCACCAGTACTGTTTGTCAAAAAGAAGGATGGGAGTATGCGGTTGTGTATCGACTATCGAGAACTGAATAAGCTAACTATTAAGAACAAGTATCCGTTACCAAGGATCGATGATTTGTTTGACCAATTAAGAGGCGCTGTATGGTTTTCTAAGATTGATTTAAGATCCGGATATCATCAACTAAAGATCAAGCCTGAAGACATTCCGAAGACCGCATTTAGAACCAGATATGGGCATTATGAGTTTCTAGTGATGGCATTTGGATTAACTAACGCACCAGCAGCTTTCATGGATCTGATGAATCGAGTATTTAAAAAGTATTTGGATAAATTCGTGATCGTATTTATAGACGACATCTTGATCTATTCCAAAACAGAAGAGGAGCATGTAGAACATTTGAGGATAGTTCTGGAGATACTGCGACAGGAGAAGTTATACGCAAGGTTTTCCAAGTGTGAATTTTGGTTAAAAGAAGTACGATTTCTTGGGCACGTGATTAGCAATAAAGGAGTGGAAGTGGATCCAGCCAAGATTGAAGCCGTAATCAACTGGGAAAGGCCAAAAACACCAACGGAAGTAAGAAGTTTCATGGGATTGGCAGGTTACTACAGAAGATTTGTGCAAAATTTTGCAAAGATAGCTACGCCATTGACAAAGCTCACCAGGAAGAATCAGAAATTTGAATGGGATGAGAAATGCGAAGAAAGTTTCCAGGAATTAAAGAATAGATTAGTATCTTCTCCAGTGCTAGTCTTGCCAGATGAACAAGGAAATTTTGTAATTTATAGTGACGCATCGTACAAAGGACTGGGATGTGTTTTGATGCAGCATGACAAGGTAATAGCTTACGCTTCAAGACAGTTGAAACCACACGAAGAGAAGTATCCAACGCATGATCTAGAATTGGCAGCTATAGTATTTGCATTGAAGATTTGGAGGCATTATCTTTATGGGGAAAAGTGCGAGATCTACACGGACCACAAGAGTTTGAAATATATCTTTACCCAGAAGGAATTGAACATGAGGCAGAGGAGATGGCTAGAACTAATCAAGGATTACGACTGTACTATTAACTATCATCCAGGCAAAGCAAATGTGGTGGCCGACGCGCTGAGCAGAAAAGAAAGATTGAACATGATAACTTCATCCGAGGAATTAATCAGGGAATTTGAGAAGCTGGAAATAGAGGTTAGTATTCCAAGTATGTCTACAGAGGTGTTGTGTGTAATGTCTTTTCAACCAGAATTATTAGAGAAGATTAAAAGATGTCAGGAGAAAGTTATGAGCCATGAACAAGACAGTTTGACAGGAGAAGAGATAGGAAGTCAAAAGGATGATAAAGGGATATTAAGATTTTCTTCCAGAATATGGATACCCAATGTAGCCGAGCTGAAAGATGAAATTCTTCGAGATGCTCACAACTCTAGATATTCAATCCATCCCGGGAGTACGAAGATGTACAGAGACTTAAGAGAAAACTTTTGGTGGCCAAGCATGAAGAAGGAAATTGCAGAATGGGTAAGTAAGTGTTACACTTGCCAGCGAGTCAAAGCGGAACATCAAAGGCCCAGTGGACTGATACAACCATTGGACATTCCAGAATGGAAATGGGAGCATATAGCGATGGATTTCGTAGTAGGATTACCGAGGACCAGGACGAATCATGATGCTATTTGGGTTATTATCGACAGATTGACGAAGTCGGCGCATTTTCTTCCTATCAACGAGAGATTCTCAATGGATAAATTGGTACGGTTATATCTTAAAGAAATTGTGACAAGACACGGAGTTCCAGTATCCATAGTTTCAGACAGAGATCCTCGATTTAATTCAAGATTTTGGAGGAGTTTTCAAGATTGTCTCGGAACGAAGCTGAACATGAGTACCGCGTATCATCCGCAGACAGACGGTCAAAGTGAAAGAACGATTCAGACTATTGAAGATATGCTAAGGGTATGTACACTAGATTTTGAAGGTAGTTGGGACGAGCATTTGCCATTAGTTGAATTCTCCTACAACAACAGCTATCATGCCAGTATTGGAATGCCACCTTACGAAGCTTTGTACGGTAGAAGATGCAGATCTCCAATATGTTGGGAAGAAGTTGGTGAAAGAAAGATTTTGGGTCCAGAATTGATCCAACAGACGAAAGAGAAAATAGAACTCATTCGGAAAAGACTAACAGCAGCTCAAGATCGCCAACGCAAATATGCTGATCCTACCAGAAAAGATATGGAATTTGAAGTTGGTGAAGCAGTGCTATTAAAGGTCTCACCTTGGAAAGGTTTATCAAGATTTGGGAAGAAAGGAAAGCTGAGTCCGCGTTATGTTGGCCCTTTTGAGATTTTGAAGCGTGTGGGAAAGGTTGCTTACAAATTAGCGTTACCCCCTCACATGCAACATATTCACAACGTGTTCCATGTGTCAATGTTGAAGCGTTATTTGCCTGATTCGAATCATGTGATAGAATACGAACCAATAGAGATCCAGCCAGATTTGTCTTTTGTAGAGCAACCAGTGCAGATTTTAGATAAGAAAGAAAGAGTGCTTAGGAATAAATCTGTATCTTTAGTGCGAGTCTTGTGGAGGAATCCCAAGGTTGAAGAGTCGACCTGGGAGTTGGAAAGCGAAATGCGAACCAAGTATCCTCATTTATTTTTCTAGGCTGATTCTGAGGACAGAATCCTGTTAAGGGGGGAAGGATGTAATATCCGGGAAAATTATGTGAATATTATATGTTAAATAAATAAATATTGTGTGTTTTATAAATTTAAAGTAATTGTTGCTATGATATGAGATGTTATAACTGTTATGTGTGTTTCTGTGCGGGCCAGAAATTTTTTTCGATTGATTAAAAATATATTTAAATTGCAATTATATGAACTTATCTGCAATCGGGACGCGTATTTATTGGCGTCTTTATTAAGATACTCGTTTTATTTCGTTTTACGCTTGTTTCAATGTATTTTACGTGTTTTTGGGATTTTCTAGGAATTTAGGGATCGTTTCCGTTTTTCAAAAAAAAAAAAAAAAAAAAAAAAAAAAAAAAAAAAAAAAAAAAAAAAAAAAAAAAAAATCAACGGACCGGGACCCCACCGGGACGACAAACCCCACAAAATCGATGTTTTTATTTTATAAAATTATTCGTATTTCAAATACCCCGTATCTTTGTATTTTTGAATTATTCGCAAATTTTTGGAGAATTTTGACATTAATTTTGTATTTTATCGTTTTTAAAATTATTCCCCGTAATTATTATTTTGGGGCTTAATTATTGTAATTTAGGGGATAAAAACACTCTTAATTTATTTTGGGGTATTAATTTATGTACATATATAAATAGCTGATTAGGAATTATTTTATTGATTTATTTCATTAAAAATTCAGAAAATAAAAGAAAAACCAAGAAAGTATTCTTGGGGGTGTTCATATCTTGGAGAATCAATCCCTTTGATTGATAGTGATTTTGATTTCGGATTTTGAAGTGTGAGTATCCAAAACGAAGCTTGGATCATCAGCTTCATCCTCGTATTATCAGATTCAACAACCGGTAATCGAACCAAAAATTCAATTTTTGTTCTGGACATCCGAGTTTGATTCTTGAGTTTTACGAACTTGTGATGGTTTATGTTATTACAGTTAGCTTTGATATGAATATTAGAGTTATTTTGGACAAGTTTTAATCACGTTATGGTTCGGAATAATATTGACCGAGTTCTTGTGTTCTTGGGTTTTTGTATTCGATTTTTCAGGATTTGTGACTGATTTGTGATTGATTTGAGTTAGATAATTAGATTCCAGGGAGTTGTAGCTTTAATTTAAGCCATATATCCTTGAGTTTGGTTGAGAAATGGTGCAGGTCGAAGTCTGGCTGTACTTGTCGCCGGCAGCGGCTGTAGATCGTCGGAATCGACAATTGAATCGTCGATTCGGGCGGCTGATAATTGCAGTCATGTTGTTAAATTGCTAGGAACATATATGTGTTAAAGTTATGCTGAGTTTAACTGGATTCTGGGCATCGAAAGGGCCACCGGAGCACTACCGGAGTTTCGCCGGATTCAAGCCTCGCCGGAATCTGGGGAAACAACCGGTAGGGTTCTTGGTGTTCTTCCCCAACCCGGTTTTGACCCATTACCCGACCCGGACGAAACCCTAACCCTAGTCCCTTGATTTTTTTTTTTCCCAAATTCAAAATCTTAAAATCTGTTTCTGCCTTTATTTTTTTTAAAATTTATTTTGAAATTACTTTCTTATTTCCAAAAATCATTTATTTTATATTTAAAAATCATTTACTTATTATTTTTAATTCTAAAAATTATTTTCTTAATTATTTTAAATTCCTAAAATTATTTTCTTTAATTATTTTCAAAAATACAATTTGATTTAATTATTTATAATTCATTTTAGTTAATTATTTATGAATTTAATTAATTGATTAAAAATCAATTAATCAATTAATTTTATTTATAAATAGTTAAATAAATGAAAATTATTAATAATTAATTCAAATAATTCCTAAAAAAAAATTATTTTTAGGTTTTAAAAATTATATTTTGGTATTTAAAAATCAATTAATATTATTATTAATTGATTTAAATCTATTATTTCTAATTTTATTCATAATAATTAAACCGTTCGTCCGTTTAATACGAAACGAACGCGTACAGATTCAGAAAAATATTGCGCTTTTAATAAAAATACTTTTGAGACCTGATTTCTTTTGTATTGCAATGTCATTTGATTTGTGTATCAGTTTAAGTCGGTATTTGGTCGGTAAATGCTAATAATGACCTAAATTTTATTCTGAACGCACTGAGATGTATCTCATAATGATCTGACTTATGTATTATATGAAATATGTGAGTACGTGTTATACGAATACCATGATTACGTGATACGTGATATACATGTTGTCTGTTACAGTTTTAAAATGCCATGTTAGTTATAAACGATCGGGTAGATGTCAAGACGTATAGTTACGTCGATTGAGTTTAGTTCTGTCAATTAAGATAGTTCTTTTGTTTATAGAATCGACTAGCAAGGAGTGCAGTCAAGTGCTAGACGAAGATAGTAGCCATCAGTTAGAAGCAGAGTTAAAGTAAGAGGTTATTGGGCATACCAGGCAAGTACCCCTAACTTCACTTATTGTTCAAGTGACGTTTATTTTGAATTATATTATGCAAGTACCTTTATTTTCATTTATCATTCAATTGATATTGACTCCGAACTTTATTCTTTCGATTCCCATACTATTCTAAGTTCAGAATAGTTAAACGTTTTATGTATTTCGCTATAAATCACTCTATACAGTGGAACATTGAATTGAGATTAGCAAATAACTAATTGTTCTAGTTATTTCGCCATCAGTTGTTGAGATAACTCCGGACCATATGACATGGGGAGTTGAATAGATAAGGATGTCATTGATCCGACTCCTTTAATCAAAAAAAAATTGTTTCGTGAATTGATTCTTGGTTAGCATAAGGGGCCGAGGCACCGGTCCAGCGTGAGTTATTATACGAAAGTGTAATATCTTGCTAGGCGAATATATGCCTTCTTCATGGATATCCAATAGGTACGGTATGGCTGCGGGATATCGATACCTATATTTACGGTATGGCTGCGGGATACCGGTGTTGTTTCATGACTGATCATCAGAAACAGCATAGTGCATAATTGTGTTTTATTAAACTGTCGCTTAAACTTTAAAGTTTATATCAGCTTCTGATTTTACTCAGATATTGTTATTGTTGTTCATTTACAAACTTTATACTGCTTGCTGAGCATTTCTTTCGCTCATACTTGTTTATTATTCTAATATTTCAGCTAAGCCAGAGCAGGCTTGAGTCCCAAGTTTGACCAGAAGTCGAGTGCTTGTAAATAGTGGTGTGTATGCCAGATAGACTATTTTGGGACGCTTAATTAGTCTAGAGGTTTGTAATAAAATTTGAATAAGTTGTAAAACTAATTAGACTATGGTTTGTAATAACACTTGATTTGTAGTAGTGCCTGTTCCATACTATAACCTGTGATCGATCCAGTGCAGGTAAAGGGGTCGCATTTATTTTATTATTCCGCTGTGATTATTTTATTTTAGTTTATTGGCGAGTGACCCCCAAATCTAGACCCCGGGTTTGGAGGGCGTCACAGGTTGGTATCAGAGCTACAGGTTATGGTCACTGAAACAGGCGTAGGATTGTCATAGATGAGTCATAGGAAGATCACATAAGATAGGCGCGTGTAATTTAGCTTTTATAGGATTAAATTTAGGATATTGGGCTGGGTTATAGTTAAGTTGTTTAGGTTTCCTGTTTTGCGTTTAGCTTTAGGCCTTGTGTCATTGCCCTGCTATTTTGTTGGTTTAGTTAAGATTTCGAGTAAGGATTTAAAAGGTTTGGATAATTCGGAGTAAATTTTCTTTGTGTTATTATTCTTGAGATAATAAGCAGGATTATGTGATAATCATGTCGCTTGTGTTAATATGGTAGCAAGTTTATGATATTTTGAGAAGAGATAGTGTTTGCGAACTTTAATATGCTAAGGAATTGCTACATATTTGACACAATGCTTGACATATTATTATATATGTTGCTTGTTCTCTTACCAGAATAATGGCTCCAAAGAGAAGGAATAATTCAGGAGAGGGTAGTACCGAAAGCCGTACAGATCCAGCGATTATCCAGATGCTGGGACTGATGCAGCAGCAGATGTTACATCTTACACAGCAGCAACAACAGCAACAACAGCAGCGAGCAGCACCATCTGTAGTGACTTTTAAGCAGTTTCAAGCAGTGAAGCCACCTGAGTTCAAGGGAAGTGCTGATCCTGTGGAAGCCAATGCATGGCTCAAGGAAATGGAAAAGGCTTTTGAATTGGTCGGAGCAGGAACTGAGCAGAAGACCAAGTTTGCAAGTTACTTTTTGAAGGGCGAGGCGAACTATTGGTGGGAATCCACGCGAGCATTGGAAGGAGGTGAGTTTATAACTTGGGAGAGATTCACAGAGTTGTTCCTGGAGAAATATTTCCCGAGGTATATGAAGAATCAAATGGAGATTAAGTTCTTGAACCTGACCCAGGGTGATCTTACTGTGGCTGAGTACGAGGCTAAGTTTACTGAGTTAGCAAGGTTCGTGCCAGACCAGGTTGATACAGATGAAAAGAAAGCCAGAAGATTTGAACAGGGATTGAAGTTTTGGATTCAGAACAGAGTGGCCATGTTTGAGTTGACTTCATATGTGGCAGTGGTTCAGAAGGCAATGGTGATTGAGAGTAGGAGTGATATGTCACAGAAAGGAAAGGATGGGAAGAAAAGGAAAATAGAAACCTCAGAGGGAGGTCAGCAGTCAAGTAATTTTCAGGGCCGTTTCAACAAAAGGCCAGGATTCCAGGGTAATAGGAATGTGGGATTCAAGAGACCACAATCAGGAAATGGAGGACCAGTCAACCGTTTTCAGAATTCAAATCAGCAGAGGTCCAATCGTCCACCCATGCCAGATTGCAAGTTATGTGGCAGGAAACATTCTGGGATTTGTAAAGCTAATTCTGTGTGCTACAAGTGTAATATGAAGGGACATCATGCCTATGAGTGCCGCAATCAGATGCAAGAAGTTACGTGTTTCCGATGTGGGAAGACAGGACATTATGCCAACAACTGCAAAGAGCAAGTACAAAGTGTAAATGTTCTAAGGATTGCAGGACCATCATCTCAAGGTGTGCCAAGGATTGAAGGACCACCAACAAAGGACCAGTCAAAGGCTAGGACATTCAATATGACTATGAAGGATGCTGTTCAGAGTTCAGACGTGGTGGCAGGTACGCTTTCAGTCAACTCCATAGATGCTAAAGTTTTATTTGATTCTGGAGCTACAAGATCATTTATTTCTCAAAGTTTTGTCGATAAACTGCATTGCGAAGTTAAATTGTTAGAACAAGCATTACTGATAGAGCTAGCTAATAAGAATCAAATTTTAGTCGACCGAGTGTGCCCCAGGTGCGATGTTGAGATAGGAGGACATTATTTCTATGCCAACTTGATACCTTTTAAGTTGGGAGAATTTGATGTTATTTTAGGAATGGATTGGTTGTCAGAAAATAACGCCCAGATTGATTGTAAGAATAGGAAAGTGAGACTTCAGACCTTGGATAATAAGAAGAAGGTGATATTCCGAGGAAATAAGCAAGAGAAGAAGTTCTTAACGATCGCTCAAGTGAAGAAGTTATTGCGTCAGAATTGCGAAGCATATTTGGCCCATGTGATAGACACCAGTAAAGAAGTTCCAACACTAGAAGCGATTCCAATTGTCAACGAATTTTCAGATGTCTTTCCAGACGATCTACCAGGATTACCTCCCGACAGAGAAATTGAATTTGCGATTGATCTAGCACCCGGAACAGAACCAGTTTCTAAAGCTCCGTACCGGATGGCACCAGTGGAAATGAAAGAATTGGCATCTCAGCTGCAAGATCTTTTGGAGAAAGGAGTTATAAGACCCAGTGTATCCCCATGGGGCGCACCAGTACTGTTTGTCAAAAAGAAGGATGGGAGTATGCGGTTGTGTATCGACTATCGAGAACTGAATAAGCTAACTATTAAGAACAAGTATCCGTTACCAAGGATCGATGATTTGTTTGACCAATTAAGAGGCGCTGTATGGTTTTCTAAGATTGATTTAAGATCCGGATATCATCAACTAAAGATCAAGCCTGAAGACATTCCGAAGACCGCATTTAGAACCAGATATGGGCATTATGAGTTTCTAGTGATGGCATTTGGATTAACTAACGCACCAGCAGCTTTCATGGATCTGATGAATCGAGTATTTAAAAAGTATTTGGATAAATTCGTGATCGTATTTATAGACGACATCTTGATCTATTCCAAAACAGAAGAGGAGCATGTAGAACATTTGAGGATAGTTCTGGAGATACTGCGACAGGAGAAGTTATACGCAAGGTTTTCCAAGTGTGAATTTTGGTTAAAAGAAGTACGATTTCTTGGGCACGTGATTAGCAATAAAGGAGTGGAAGTGGATCCAGCCAAGATTGAAGCCGTAATCAACTGGGAAAGGCCAAAAACACCAACGGAAGTAAGAAGTTTCATGGGATTGGCAGGTTACTACAGAAGATTTGTGCAAAATTTTGCAAAGATAGCTACGCCATTGACAAAGCTCACCAGGAAGAATCAGAAATTTGAATGGGATGAGAAATGCGAAGAAAGTTTCCAGGAATTAAAGAATAGATTAGTATCTTCTCCAGTGCTAGTCTTGCCAGATGAACAAGGAAATTTTGTAATTTATAGTGACGCATCGTACAAAGGACTGGGATGTGTTTTGATGCAGCATGACAAGGTAATAGCTTACGCTTCAAGACAGTTGAAACCACACGAAGAGAAGTATCCAACGCATGATCTAGAATTGGCAGCTATAGTATTTGCATTGAAGATTTGGAGGCATTATCTTTATGGGGAAAAGTGCGAGATCTACACGGACCACAAGAGTTTGAAATATATCTTTACCCAGAAGGAATTGAACATGAGGCAGAGGAGATGGCTAGAACTAATCAAGGATTACGACTGTACTATTAACTATCATCCAGGCAAAGCAAATGTGGTGGCCGACGCGCTGAGCAGAAAAGAAAGATTGAACATGATAACTTCATCCGAGGAATTAATCAGGGAATTTGAGAAGCTGGAAATAGAGGTTAGTATTCCAAGTATGTCTACAGAGGTGTTGTGTGTAATGTCTTTTCAACCAGAATTATTAGAGAAGATTAAAAGATGTCAGGAGAAAGTTATGAGCCATGAACAAGACAGTTTGACAGGAGAAGAGATAGGAAGTCAAAAGGATGATAAAGGGATATTAAGATTTTCTTCCAGAATATGGATACCCAATGTAGCCGAGCTGAAAGATGAAATTCTTCGAGATGCTCACAACTCTAGATATTCAATCCATCCCGGGAGTACGAAGATGTACAGAGACTTAAGAGAAAACTTTTGGTGGCCAAGCATGAAGAAGGAAATTGCAGAATGGGTAAGTAAGTGTTACACTTGCCAGCGAGTCAAAGCGGAACATCAAAGGCCCAGTGGACTGATACAACCATTGGACATTCCAGAATGGAAATGGGAGCATATAGCGATGGATTTCGTAGTAGGATTACCGAGGACCAGGACGAATCATGATGCTATTTGGGTTATTATCGACAGATTGACGAAGTCGGCGCATTTTCTTCCTATCAACGAGAGATTCTCAATGGATAAATTGGTACGGTTATATCTTAAAGAAATTGTGACAAGACACGGAGTTCCAGTATCCATAGTTTCAGACAGAGATCCTCGATTTAATTCAAGATTTTGGAGGAGTTTTCAAGATTGTCTCGGAACGAAGCTGAACATGAGTACCGCGTATCATCCGCAGACAGACGGTCAAAGTGAAAGAACGATTCAGACTATTGAAGATATGCTAAGGGTATGTACACTAGATTTTGAAGGTAGTTGGGACGAGCATTTGTCATTAGTTGAATTCTCCTACAACAACAGCTATCATGCCAGTATTGGAATGCCACCTTACGAAGCTTTGTACGGTAGAAGATGCAGATCTCCAATATGTTGGGAAGAAGTTGGTGAAAGAAAGATTTTGGGTCCAGAATTGATCCAACAGACGAAAGAGAAAATAGAACTCATTCGGAAAAGACTAACAGCAGCTCAAGATCGCCAACGCAAATATGCTGATCCTACCAGAAAAGATATGGAATTTGAAGTTGGTGAAGCAGTGCTATTAAAGGTCTCACCTTGGAAAGGTTTATCAAGATTTGGGAAGAAAGGAAAGCTGAGTCCGCGTTATGTTGGCCCTTTTGAGATTTTGAAGCGTGTGGGAAAGGTTGCTTACAAATTAGCGTTACCCCCTCACATGCAACATATTCACAACGTGTTCCATGTGTCAATGTTGAAGCGTTATTTGCCTGATTCGAATCATGTGATAGAATACGAACCAATAGAGATCCAGCCAGATTTGTCTTTTGTAGAGCAACCAGTGCAGATTTTAGATAAGAAAGAAAGAGTGCTTAGGAATAAATCTGTATCTTTAGTGCGAGTCTTGTGGAGGAATCCCAAGGTTGAAGAGTCGACCTGGGAGTTGGAAAGCGAAATGCGAACCAAGTATCCTCATTTATTTTTCTAGGCTGATTCTGAGGACAGAATCCTGTTAAGGGGGGAAGGATGTAATATCCGGGAAAATTATGTGAATATTATATGTTAAATAAATAAATATTGTGTGTTTTATAAATTTAAAGTAATTGTTGCTATGATATGAGATGTTATAACTGTTATGTGTGTTTCTGTGCGGGCCAGAAATTTTTTTCGATTGATTAAAAATATATTTAAATTGCAATTATATGAACTTATCTGCAATCGGGACGCGTATTTATTGGCGTCTTTATTAAGATACTCGTTTTATTTCGTTTTACGCTTGTTTCAATGTATTTTACGTGTTTTTGGGATTTTCTAGGAATTTAGGGATCGTTTCCGTTTTTCAAAAAAAAAAAAAAAAAAAAAAAAAAAAAAAAAAAAAAAAAAAAAAATCAACGGACCGGGACCCCACCGGGACGACAAACCCCACAAAATCGATGTTTTTATTTTATAAAATTATTCGTATTTCAAATACCCCGTATCTTTGTATTTTTGAATTATTCGCAAATTTTTGGAGAATTTTGACATTAATTTTGTATTTTATCGTTTTTAAAATTATTCCCCGTAATTATTATTTTGGGGCTTAATTATTGTAATTTAGGGGATAAAAACACTCTTAATTTATTTTGGGGTATTAATTTATGTACATATATAAATAGCTGATTAGGAATTATTTTATTGATTTATTTCATTAAAAATTCAGAAAATAAAAGAAAAACCAAGAAAGTATTCTTGGGGGTGTTCATATCTTGGAGAATCAATCCCTTTGATTGATAGTGATTTTGATTTCGGATTTTGAAGTGTGAGTATCCAAAACGAAGCTTGGATCATCAGCTTCATCCTCGTATTATCAGATTCAACAACCGGTAATCGAACCAAAAATTCAATTTTTGTTCTGGACATCCGAGTTTGATTCTTGAGTTTTACGAACTTGTGATGGTTTATGTTATTACAGTTAGCTTTGATATGAATATTAGAGTTATTTTGGACAAGTTTTAATCACGTTATGGTTCGGAATAATATTGACCGAGTTCTTGTGTTCTTGGGTTTTTGTATTCGATTTTTCAGGATTTGTGACTGATTTGTGATTGATTTGAGTTAGATAATTAGATTCCAGGGAGTTGTAGCTTTAATTTAAGCCATATATCCTTGAGTTTGGTTGAGAAATGGTGCAGGTCGAAGTCTGGCTGTACTTGTCGCCGGCAGCGGCTGTAGATCGTCGGAATCGACAATTGAATCGTCGATTCGGGCGGCTGATAATTGCAGTCATGTTGTTAAATTGCTAGGAACATATATGTGTTAAAGTTATGCTGAGTTTAACTGGATTCTGGGCATCGAAAGGGCCACCGGAGCACTACCGGAGTTTCGCCGGATTCAAGCCTCGCCGGAATCTGGGGAAACAACCGGTAGGGTTCTTGGTGTTCTTCCCCAACCCGGTTTTGACCCATTACCCGACCCGGACGAAACCCTAACCCTAGTCCCTTGATTTTTTTTTTTCCCAAATTCAAAATCTTAAAATCTGTTTCTGCCTTTATTTTTTTTAAAATTTATTTTGAAATTACTTTCTTATTTCCAAAAATCATTTATTTTATATTTAAAAATCATTTACTTATTATTTTTAATTCTAAAAATTATTTTCTTAATTATTTTAAATTCCTAAAATTATTTTCTTTAATTATTTTCAAAAATACAATTTGATTTAATTATTTATAATTCATTTTAGTTAATTATTTATGAATTTAATTAATTGATTAAAAATCAATTAATCAATTAATTTTATTTATAAATAGTTAAATAAATGAAAATTATTAATAATTAATTCAAATAATTCCTAAAAAAAAATTATTTTTAGGTTTTAAAAATTATATTTTGGTATTTAAAAATCAATTAATATTATTATTAATTGATTTAAATCTATTATTTCTAATTTTATTCATAATAATTAAACCGTTCGTCCGTTTAATACGAAACGAACGCGTACAGATTCAGAAAAATATTGCGCTTTTAATAAAAATACTTTTGAGACCTGATTTCTTTTGTATTGCAATGTCATTTGATTTGTGTATCAGTTTAAGTCGGTATTTGGTCGGTAAATGCTAATAATGACCTAAATTTTATTCTGAACGCACTGAGATGTATCTCATAATGATCTGACTTATGTATTATATGAAATATGTGAGTACGTGTTATACGAATACCATGATTACGTGATACGTGATATACATGTTGTCTGTTACAGTTTTAAAATGCCATGTTAGTTATAAACGATCGGGTAGATGTCAAGACGTATAGCTACGTCGATTGAGTTTAGTTCTGTCAATTAAGATAGTTCTTTTGTTTATAGAATCGACTAGCAAGGAGTGCAGTCAAGTGCTAGACGAAGATAGTAGCCATCAGTTAGAAGCAGAGTTAAAGTAAGAGGTTATTGGGCATACCAGGCAAGTACCCCTAACTTCACTTATTGTTCAAGTGACGTTTATTTTGAATTATATTATGCAAGTACCTTTATTTTCATTTATCATTCAATTGATATTGACTCCGAACTTTATTCTTTCGATTCCCATACTATTCTAAGTTCAGAATAGTTAAACGTTTTATGTATTTCGCTATAAATCACTCTATACAGTGGAACATTGAATTGAGATTAGCAAATAACTAATTGTTCTAGTTATTTCGCCATCAGTTGTTGAGATAACTCCGGACCATATGACATGGGGAGTTGAATAGATAAGGATGTCATTGATCCGACTCCTTTAATCAAAAAAAAATTGTTTCGTGAATTGATTCTTGGTTAGCATAAGGGGCCGAGGCACCGGTCCAGCGTGAGTTATTATACGAAAGTGTAATATCTTGCTAGGCGAATATATGCCTTCTTCATGGATATCCAATAGGTACGGTATGGCTGCGGGATATCGATACCTATATTTACGGTATGGCTGCGGGATACCGGTGTTGTTTCATGACTGATCATCAGAAACAGCATAGTGCATAATTGTGTTTTATTAAACTGTCGCTTAAACTTTAAAGTTTATATCAGCTTCTGATTTTACTCAGATATTGTTATTGTTGTTCATTTACAAACTTTATACTGCTTGCTGAGCATTTCTTTCGCTCATACTTGTTTATTATTCTAATATTTCAGCTAAGCCAGAGCAGGCTTGAGTCCCAAGTTTGACCAGAAGTCGAGTGCTTGTAAATAGTGGTGTGTATGCCAGATAGACTATTTTGGGACGCTTAATTAGTCTAGAGGTTTGTAATAAAATTTGAATAAGTTGTAAAACTAATTAGACTATGGTTTGTAATAACACTTGATTTGTAGTAGTGCCTGTTCCATACTATAACCTGTGATCGATCCAGTGCAGGTAAAGGGGTCGCATTTATTTTATTATTCCGCTGTGATTATTTTATTTTAGTTTATTGGCGAGTGACCCCCAAATCTAGACCCCGGGTTTGGAGGGCGTCACACTAATCAACCATGAAATACACTTTTCACCATATTAGAGTCACTTTGCACCCTATAAGAGTCACTTTCCACCATATATTTGTACAATTAAAATTTTAACATCATATACATCCAATTTGACATTCTTTTATCACCTCTTAGTTCCACTTTCATACAAGTCAATTTTTTTCACATTTTGGCTCTAATCAACCATGTAAGTCACTTTTCACCATATTAGAGTCACTTTGCACCTAAAAAGAGTCATTTTCCACTATATATTTGTACAATTAACATGTTATTATCATATACATCCAATTTGACATCCTTTTACCACCTCTTAGTTCCACTTTCACACAAGTCAATTTTGTTCCACATTTTGGTTCTAATTAACCATGTAAGTCACTTTTCACCATATTAGAGTCACTTTGCACCTTAAAAGAGTCATTTTCCACTATATATTTGTACAATTAACATGTTAACATCATATACATCCAATTTGACATTCTTTTATCACCTCTTAGTTCCAATTTCATACAAGTCAATTTTGTTTCACATTTTGGCTCTAATCAACCATGTAATTCACTTTTCACCATATTAGAGTCACTTTGCACCCTATAAGAGTCACTTTCCACCATATATTTGTACAATTAACATGTTAACATCATATACATCCAATTTGACATTCTTTTATCACCTCTTAGTTCCAATTTCATACAAGTCAATTTTGTTTCACATTTTGGCTCTAATCAACCATGTAAGTCACTCTTCACCATATTAGAGTCACTTTGCACCCTAAAAGAGTCACTTTCCACTATATATTTGTACAATTAACATGTTAACATCATATACATCTAATTTGACATCCTTTTACCACTTCTTAGTTGCACTTTCACAAAAGTCAATTTTGTTCCACATTTTGGTTCTAATTAACCATGTAAGTCACTTTTCACCATATTAGAGTCACTTTGCACCCTATAAGAGTCACTTTCCACCATATATTTGTACAATTAAATGTTAACATTATATCCATTCAATTTGACATCATTTTATCACCTCTTAGTTCCACTTTCATACAAGTCAATTTTGTTTCACATTTTGGCTCTAATCAACCATGTAATTCACTTTTCACCAGATTAAAGTCACTTTGCACCCTATAAGAGTCACTTTCCACTATATATTTGTACAATTAACATGTTAACATCATATACATCCAATTTGACATCCTTTTACCACCTCATTCCACTTTCACACAAGTCAATTTTGTTCCACATTTTGGTTCTAATTAACCATGTAAGTCACTTTTCACCATATTACAGTCACTTTGCACCCTATAAGAGTCACTTTCCACCAATTAACATGTTATAATCATATCCATTCAATTTGACATCATTTTATCACCTCTTAGTTCCACTTTAATACAAGTCAATTGTGTTTCACATTTTGGCTCTAATTAACCATGTAAGTCACTTTTCACCATATTATAGTCACTTTGCACCTTAAAGGAGTCATTTTCCACTATATATTTGTACAATTAACATGTTAACATCATATACATCCAATTTGACATCCTTTTACCACCTCTTAGTTTCACTTTCACACAAGTCAATTTTGTTCCACATTTTGGTTCTAATTAACCATGTAAGTCACTTTTCACCATATTAGAGTCACTTTGCACCCTATAAGAGTCACTTTCCACCATATATTTGTACAATTAACATGTTAACATCATATCCATTCAATTTGACATCGTTTTATCACATCTTAGTTCCACTTTCATACAAGTCAATTTTGTTTCACATTTTGGCTCTAATTAACCATGTAATTCACTTTTCACCATTTTAGTGTCACTTTGCACCCTATAAGAGTCACTTTCCACCATATATTTGTACAATTAAAATGTTAACATCATATACATCCAATTTGACATTCTTTTATCACCTCTTAGTTCCACTTTCATACAAGTCAATTTTGTTTCACATTTTGGCTCTAATCAACCATGTAAGTCACTTTTCACCATATTAGAGTCACTTTGCACCCTAAAAGAGTCACTTTCCACTATATATTTGTACAATTAACATGTTAAAATCATATACATCCAATTTGACATCCTTTTTCCACCTCTTAGTTCCACTTTCACACAAGTCAATTTTGTTCCACATTTTGGTTCTAATTAACCATGTAAGTCACTTTTCACCATATTAGAGTCACTTTGCACCCTATAAGAGTCACTTGGATATTTGTACAATTAACATGTTAACATCATATCCATTCAATTTGACATCGTTTTATCACCTCTTAGTTCCACTTTCATACAAGTCAATTTTGTTTCACATTTTGGCTCTAATCAACCATGTAATTCACTTTTCACCATATTAGAGTCACTTTGCACCCTAAAAGAGTCACTTTCCACTATATATTTTTACAATTAACATGTTAACATCATATACATCCAATTTGACATCCTTTTACCACATCTTAGTTCCAATTTCACACAAATCAATTTTGTTCCACATGTTGGTTCTAATTAACCATGTAAGTCACTTTTCACCATATTAGAGTCACTTTGCACCCTATAAGAGTCACTTTCCACCATATATTTGTACAATTAAGATGTTAACGTCATATCCATTCAATTTGACATCGTTCTATCACCTCTTAGTTCTACTTTAATACAAGTCAATTGTGTTTCATATTTTGGCTCTAATCAACCATGTAATTCACTTTTCACCATATTAGAGTTACATTGCACCCTATAAGAGTCACTTTCCACCATATATTTGTACAATTAACATGTTAACATCATATACATCCAATTTGACATTCTTTTATCACCTCTTAGTTCCACTTTCATACAAGTCAATTTTGTTTCCCATTTTGGCTCTAATCAACCATGTAAGTCACTGTTCACCATATTAGAGTCACTTTGCTCCCTATTAGAGTCAGTTTCCACCATATATTTGTACAATTAACATGTTAACATCATATACATCCAATTTGACATCCTTTTACCACCTCTGAGTTCCACTTTCATACAAGTCAATTTTGTTCCACATTTGGGTTCTAATCAATCATGCAAGTCATTTTTCACCATATTAGAGTCACTTTGCACCATATAATGGTCACTTTCCACCAAATATTTGTACAATTAACATGTTAACATCATATCCATTCAATTTGACATCGTGTTATCACCTCTTAGTTCCACTTTCATACAAGTCAATTTTGTTTCACATTTTGGCTCTAATCAACCATGTAAGTCACTTTTCACCATATTATAGTCACTTTGCACCTTAAAGGAGTCATTTTCCACTATATATTTGTACAATTAACATGTTAACATCATATACATCCAATTTGACATCCTTTTACCACCTCTTAGTTCCACTTTCACACAAGTCAATTTTGTTCCACATTTTGGTTCTAATTAACCATGTAAGTCACTTTTCACCATATTAGAGTCACTTTGCACCCTATAAGAGTCACTTTCCACCATATATTTGTTCAATTAACATGTTAACATCATATCCAATTAATTTGACATCGTTTTATCACCTCTTAGTTCCACTTTAATACAAGGCAATTGTGTTTCACATTTTGGCTCTAATCAACCATGAAATACACTTTTCACCATATTAGAGTCACTTTGCACCCTATAAGAGTCACTTTCCACCATATATTTGTACAATTAAAATTTTAACATCATATACATCCAATTTGACATTCTTTTATCACCTCTTAGTTCCACTTTCATACAAGTCAATTTTGTTTCACATTTTGGCTCTAATCAACCATGTAAGTCACTTTTCACCATATTAGAGTCACTTTGCACCTTAAAAGAGTCATTTTCCACTATATATTTGTACAATTAACATGTTATTATCATATACATCCAATTTGACATCCTTTTATCACCTCTTAGTTCCACTTTCATACAAGTCAATTTTGTTCACATTTTGGTTCTAATCAATCATGTAATTCACTTTTCACCATATTAGAGTCACTTTGCACCCTAAAGAGTCACTTTCCACTATATATTTGTACAATTAACATGTTAACATCATATACATCCAATTTGACATTCTTTTATCACCTCTTAGTTCCAATTTCATACAAGTCAATTTTGTTTCACATTTTGGCTCTAATCAACCATGTAATTCACTTTTCACCATATTAGAGTCACTTTGCACCCTATAAGAGTCACTTTCCACCATATATTTGTACAATTAACATGTTAACATCATATACATCCAATTTGACATTCTTTTATCACCTCTTAGTTCCAATTTCATACAAGTCAATTTTGTTTCACATTTTGGCTCTAATCAACCATGTAAGTCACTTTTCACCATATTAGAGTCACTTTGCACCCTAAAAGAGTCACTTTCCACTATATATTTGTACAATTAACATGTTAACATCATATACATCTAATTTGACATCCTTTTACCACTTCTTAGTTCCACTTTCACAAAAGTCAATTTTGTTCCACATTTTGGTTCTAATTAACCATGTAAGTCACTTTTCACCATATTAGAGTCACTTTGCACCCTATAAGAGTCACTTTCCACCATATATTTGTACAATTAAATGTTAACATCATATCCATTCAATTTGACATCATTTTATCACCTCTTAGTTCCACTTTCATACAAGTCAATTTTGTTTCACATTTTGGCTCTAATCAACCATGTAATTCACTTTTCACCAGATTAAAGTCACTTTGCACCCTATAAGAGTCACTTTCCACTATATATTTGTACAATTAACATGTTAACATCATATACATCCAATTTGACATCCTTTTACCACCTCATTCCACTTTCACACAAGTCAATTTTGTTCCACATTTTGGTTCTAATTAACCATGTAAGTCACTTTTCACCATATTACAGTCACTTTGCACCCTATAAGAGTCACTTTCCACCAATTAACATGTTATAATCATATCCATTCAATTTGACATCATTTTATCACCTCTTAGTTCCACTTTAATACAAGTCAATTGTGTTTCACATTTTGGCTCTAATTAACCATGTAAGTCACTTTTCACCATATTATAGTCACTTTGCACCTTAAAGGAGTCATTTTCCACTATATATTTGTACAATTAACATGTTAACATCATATACATCCAATTTGACATCCTTTTACCACCTCTTAGTTTCACTTTCACACAAGTCAATTTTGTTCCACATTTTGGTTCTAATTAACCATGTAAGTCACTTTTCACCATATTAGAGTCACTTTGCACCCTATAAGAGTCACTTTCCACCATATATTTGTACAATTAACATGTTAACATCATATCCATTCAATTTGACATCGTTTTATCACATCTTAGTTCCACTTTCATACAAGTCAATTTTGTTTCACATTTTGGCTCTAATTAACCATGTAATTCACTTTTCACCATTTTAGTGTCACTTTGCACCCTATAAGAGTCACTTTCCACCATATATTTGTACAATTAAAATGTTAACATCATATACATCCAATTTGACATTCTTTTATCACCTCTTAGTTCCACTTTCATACAAGTCAATTTTGTTTCACATTTTGGCTCTAATCAACCATGTAAGTCACTTTTCACCATATTAGAGTCACTTTGCACCCTAAAAGAGTCACTTTCCACTATATATTTGTACAATTAACATGTTAACATCATATACATCCAATTTGACATCCTTTTACCACCTCTTAGTTCCACTTTCACACAAGTCAATTTTGTTCCACATTTTGGTTCTAATTAACCATGTAAGTCACTTTTCACCATATTAGAGTCACTTTGCACCCTATAAGAGTCACTTGGATATTTGTACAATTAACATGTTAACATCATATCCATTCAATTTGACATCGTTTTATCACCTCTTAGTTCCACTTTCATACAAGTCAATTTTGTTTCACATTTTGGCTCTAATCAACCATGTAATTCACTTTTCACCATATTAGAGTCACTTTGCACCCTAAAAGAGTCACTTTCCACTATATATTTTTACAATTAACATGTTAACATCATATACATCCAATTTGACATCCTTTTACCACATCTTAGTTCCAATTTCACACAAATCAATTTTGTTCCACATGTTGGTTCTAATTAACCATGTAAGTCACTTTTCACCATATTAGAGTCACTTTGCACCCTATAAGAGTCACTTTCCACCATATATTTGTACAATTAAGATGTTAACGTCATATCCATTCAATTTGACATCGTTCTATCACCTCTTAGTTCTACTTTAATACAAGTGAATTGTGTTTCATATTTTGGCTCTAATCAACCATGTAATTCACTTTTCACCATATTAGAGTTACATTGCACCCTATAAGAGTCACTTTCCACCATATATATGTACAATTAACATGTTAACATCATATACATCCAATTTGACATTCTTTTATCACCTCTTAGTTCCACTTTCATACAAGTCAATTTTGTTTCCCATTTTGGCTCTAATCAACCATGTAAGTCACTGTTCACCATATTAGAGTCACTTTGCTCCCTATTAGAGTCACTTTCCACCATATATTTGTACAATTAACATGTTAACATCATATACATCCAATTTGACATCCTTTTACCACCTCTGAGTTCCACTTTCATACAAGTCAATTTTGTTCCACATTTGGGTTCTAATCAATCATGCAAGTCATTTTTCACCATATTAGAGTCACTTTGCACCATATAATGGTCACTTTCCACCAAATATTTGTACAATTAACATGTTAACATCATATCCATTCAATTTGACATCGTGTTATCACCTCTTAGTTCCACTTTCATACAAGTCAATTTTGTTTCACATTTTGGCTCTAATCAACCATGTAATTCACTTTCACCATATTAGAGTCACTTTGCACCCTATAAGAGTCACTTTCCACTATATATTTGTACAATTAACATGTTAACATCATATACATCCAATTTGACATCCTTTTACCACCTCTTAGTTCCACTTTCACACATGTCAGTTTTGTTCCACATTTTGGTTCTAATTAACCATGTAAGTCACTTTTCACCATATTAGAGTCACTTTGCACCCTATAAGAGTCACTTTCCACCATATATGTGTTCAATTAAAATGTTAACATCATATCCATTCAATTTGACATCGTTTTATCACCTCTTAGTTCCACTTTAATACAAGTCAATTGTGTTTCACATTTTGGCTCTAATCAACCATGTGATTCACTTTTCACCATATTAGAGTCACTTTTCACCCTATAAGAGTCACTTTCCACCATATATTTGTACAATTAACATGTTAACATCATATACATCCAATTTGACATTCTTTTATCACCTCTTAGTTCCACTTTCATAAAAGTCAATTTTGTTTCACATTTTAGCTCTAATCAACCATGTAAGTCAGTTTTCACCATATTAGAGTCACTTTGCACCCTAAAAGAGTCACTTTCCACTATATATTTGTACAATTAACATGTTAACATCATATACATCCAATTTGACATCCTTTTACCACCTCTTAGTTCCACTTTCACACAAGTCAATTTTGTTCCACATTTTGGTTCTAATTAACCATGTAAGTCACTTTTCACCATATTAGAGTCACTTTGCACCCTATAAGAGTCACTTTCCACCATATATTTGTATAATTAACATGTTAACATCATATCCATTCAATTTGACATCGTTTTATCACCTCTTAGTTCCACTTTCATACAAGTCAATTTTGTTTCACATTTTGGCTCTAATCAACCATGTAATTCACTTTTCACCATATTAGAGTCACTTTGCACCCTAAAAGAGTCACTTTCCACTATATATTTGTACAATTAACATGTTAACATCATATACATCCAATTTGACATCCTTTTACCACCTCGTAGTTCCACTTTCACACAAGTCAATTTTGTTCCACATTTTGGTTCTAATTAACCATGTAAGTCACTTTTCACCATATTAGAGTCACTTTGCACCCTATAAGAGTCACTTTCCACCATATATTTGTACAATTAAGATGTTAACATCATATCCATTCAATTTGACATCGTTCTATCACCTCTTAGTTCTACTTTAATACAAGTCAATTATATTTAATATTTTGGCTCTAATCAACCATGTAATTCACTTTTCACCATATTAGAGTCACTTTGCACCCTATAATAGTCACTTTCCACCATATATTTGTACAATTAACATGTTAACATCATATACATCCAATTTGACATTCTTTTATCACCTCTTAGTTCCACTTTCATACAAGTCAATTTTGTTTCACATTTTGGCTCTAATCAACCAGGTAAGTCACTTTTCACCATATTAGAGTCACTTTGCACCCTATTAGAGTCACTTTCCACCATATATTTGTACAATTAACATGTTAACATCATATACATCCAATTTGACATCCTTTTACCACCTCTTAGATTCCACTTTCATACAAGTCAATTTTGTTTCCACATTTTGGTTCTAATAACCATGTAAGTCATTTTTCACCATATTAGAGTCACTTTGCACCCTATAATGAGTCACTTTCCACCAATATATTTGTACAATTAACATGTTAACATCATATCCATTCAATTTGACATCGTTTTATCACCTCTTAGTTCCACTTTAATACAAGTCAATTGTGTTTCACATTTTGGCTCTAATCAACCATGTAATTCACTTTTCACCATATTAGAGTCACTTTTCACCCTATAAGAGTCACTTTCCACCATATATTTGTACAATTAACATGTTAACATCATATACCTCCAATTTGACATTCTTTTATCACCTCTTAGTTCCACTTTCATACAAGTCAATTTTGTTTCACATTTTCGCTCTAATCAACCATGTAAGTCACTTTTCACCATATTAGAGTCACTTTCCACCTTAAAAGAGTCATTTTCCACTATATATTTGTACAATTAACATGTTAATGAATACATCCAATTTGACATCCTTTTACCACCTCTTAGTTCCACTTTCACACAAGTCAATTTTGTTCCACATTTTGGTTCTAATTAACCATGTAAGTCATTTTTCACCATATTAGAGTCACTTTGCACCCTATAAGAGTCACTTTCCACCATATATTTGTACTACATGTTAACATCATATCCATTCAATTTGACATAGTTTTATCACCTCTTAGTTCCACTTTCATACAAGTCAATTTTGTTTCACATTTTGGCTCTAATCAACCATGTAATTCACTTTTCACCATATTAGTGTCACTTTGCATCCTATAAGAGTCACTTTCCACCATATATGTGTACAATTAAAATGTTAACATCATATACATCCAATTTAACATTCTTTTATCACCGCTTAGTTCCACTTTCATACAAGGCAATTTTGTTTCACATTTTGGCTATAATCAACCATGTAATTCACTTTTCACCATATTAGTGTCACTTTGCACCCTATAAGAGTCACTTTCCACCATGTATGTGTACAATTAAAATGTTAACATCATATACATCCAATTTGACATTCTTTTCTCACCGCTTAGTTCCACTTTCATACAAGTCAATTTTGTTTCACATTTTGGCTCTAATCAACCATGTAAGTCACTTTTCAGCATATAAGAGTCACTTTGCACCCTAAAAGAGTCACTTTCCACTATATATTTGTACAATTAACATGTTAACATCAAATACATCCAATTTGACATCCTTTTACCACCTCTTAGTTCCACTTTCACACAAGTCAATTTTGTTCTACATTTTGGTTCTAATTAACCATGTAAGTCACTTTTCACCATATTAGAATCACTTTGAACCCTATAAGAGTCACTTTCCACCATATATTTTTACAATTAACATGTTAACATCATATCCATTCAATTTGACATCATTTTATCACCTCTTAGTTCCACTTTCATACAAGTCAATTTTGTTTCACATTTTGGCTCTAATCTACCATGTAATTCACATTTCACCTTATTAGAGTCATTTTGCACCCTAAAAGATTGACTTTCCACTATATATTTGTACAATTAACATGTTAACATCATATACATCCAATTTGATATCCTTTTACCACCTCTTAGTTCCACTTTCACACAAGTCAATTTTGTTCCACATTATTGTTCTAATTAACCATGTAAGTCACTTTTCACCATATTAGAGTCACTTTGCACCCTATAAGAGTCACTTTCCACCATATATTTGTACAATTAAGATGTTAACATCATATCCATTCAATTTGACATCATTTTATCACCTCTTAGTTCCACTTTAATACAAGTCAATTGTGTTTCACATTTTGGCTCTAATCAACCATGTAATTCACTTTTCACCATATTAGAGTCACTTTGCACCCTATAAGAGTCACTTTCCACCATATATTTGTAAAATTAACATGTTAACATCATATACATCCAATTTGACATTCTTTTATCACCTCTTAGTTCCACTTTCATACAAGTCAATTTTGTTTCACATTTTGGCTCTAATCAACCATGTAATTCACTTTTCACCATATTAGAGTCACTTTGCACCCTAAAAGAATCACTTTCCACTATATATTTGTACAATTAACATGTTAACATCATATACATCCAATTTGACATCCTTTTACCACCTCTTAGTTCCACTTTCACACAAGTCAATTTTGTTCCACATTTTGGTTCTAATTAAACATGTAAGTCACTTTTCACCATATTAGAGTCACTTTCCACCATATATTTGTACAATTAACATGTTAACATCATATCCATTCAATTTGACATCGTTTTATCACCTCTTAGTTCCACTATCATACAAGTCAATTTTGTTTCACATTTTGGCTCTAATCAAACATGTAAGTCACTTTTCAGCATATTAGAGTCACTTTGCACCCTAAAAGAGTCACTTTCCACTATATATTTGTACAATTAACATGTTAACATCATATACATCCAATTTGACATCCTTTTACCACCTCTTAGTTCCACTTTCACACAAGTCAATTTTGTTCCACATTTGGTTCTAATAAACATGTAAGTCACTTTTCACCATATTAGAGTCACTTTCCACCATATATTTGTACAATTAACATGTTAACAATCATATCCATTCAATTTGACATCGTGTTATCACCTCTTAGTTCCACTATCATACAAGTCAATTTTGTTTCACATTTTGGCTCTAATCAAACATGTAAGTCACTTTTCGGCATATTAGAGTCACTTTGCACCCTAAAAGAGTCACTTTCCACTATATATTTGTACAATTAACATGTTAACATCATATACATCCAATTTGACATCCTTTTACCACCTCTTAGTTCCACTTTCACACAAGTCAATTTTGTTCCACATTTTGGTTCTAATTAACCATGTAAGTCACTTTTCACCATATTAACTTTGCACCCTATAAGAGTCACTTTCCATCATATATTTTTACAATTAACATGTTAACATCATATCCATTCTATTTGACATCGTTTTATCACCTCTTAGTTCCACTTTCATACAAGTCAATTTTGTTTCACATTTGGCTCTAATCAACCATGTAATTCACTTGTTCCTATTAGAGTCATTTGCACCCTAAAAGATTCACTTTCCACTATATATTTGTACAATTAACAGTTAACATTAATATACATCCAATTTGATATCCTTTTACCACCTCTTAGTTCCACTTTCACACAATTCAATTTTGTTCCACATTTTGGTTCTAATTAACCATGTAAGTCACGTTTCACCATATTAGAGTCACTTTGCACCCTATAAGAGTCACTTTCCACCATATATTTGAACAATTAAGATGTTAACATCATATCCATTCAATTTGACATCGTTCTATCACCTCTTAGTTCTACTTTAATACAAGTCCATTATATTTCATATTTTGGCTCTAATCAACCATGTAATTCACTTTTCACCATATTAGAGTCACTTTGCACCCTATAATAGTCCACTTTCCACCATATATTTGTACAATTAACATGTTAACATCATATACATTCCAATTTGACATTCTTTTATCACCTCTTAGTCCACTTTCATACAAGTCAATTTTGTTTCCCATTTGGCTCTAATCAACCAGGTAAGTCACTTTTCGCCATATTAGAGTCACTTTGCACACCTATTATCACTTTCCACCATATATTTGTACAATTAACATGTTAACATCATATACATCCAATTTGACA
>NW_027421643.1:0-70808 GCF_009905375.1 Apium graveolens
TCTTTCCACCATATATGCAACAATTGACATGTTAACATCATATCCATCCAATTTGACATCCTTTTACCACCTCTTAATGCCACTTTCATACAAGTTAATTTTGTTCCACATTTTGCTCTAATCAACCATGTAGTCACTGTCACCATATTAGGTACCTTTACACCTATAAGAGTCACTTTGCACCCTATAGGAGTCACTTGCCACCGATATTGATACAATTAACATGTTCACATCATGTACATGCAATTAGACATCCTTTAACCACCTCTTGGTACCCCTTCCTACAAGTCAATTTTGGGCCACATTTTGGCTCTAATCAATCATGTAAGTGACTTCCACCATATTAGAGTCACTTTGCACCTTATAAGAGTCACTTGCCATCATATATGGTACAATTAACATGTTAACATCATGTACATGTTATTAGAAATCCTTTTTACCACCTCTTAGTGCCATATTCATACAAGTCAATTTTGGTCCACATTTTGGTTCTAATTAACCATGTTAGTCACTTTTCACCATATTAGAGTCACTTTGCACCCTTTAAGAGTCACTTGCCACCAAATATTGATATAATTAACATGTTAACATCATATACATGCAATTAGACATCCTTTAACCACCTCTGGTACCCCTTTCGTACAAGTCAATTTTGGGCCACATTTTGGCTCTAATCAATCATGTAAGTGACTTCTCACCATATTAGAGTCACTTTGCACCTTATAAGAGTCACTTGCCATCATATATTGGTACAATTAACATGTTAACATCATGACATGCAATTAGAAATCTTTTACCACCTCTTAGTGCCATATTCATACAAGTCAATTTTGGTCCACATTTTGGTTCTAATAATGTTAGTCACTTCTCACCATATTAGAGTCACTTTGCACCCTATAAGAGTCACTTTCCACCATATATGCAACAATTGACATGTTAACATCATATACATCCAATTTGACATCCTTTTACCACCTATTAATGCCACTTTCATACAAGTAATTTTGTTCCACATTTTGCTCTAATCAACCATGTAAGTCACTGTTCACCATATTAGAGTACCTTTACACCCTATAAGAGTCACCCTTGCCCCATATATTGATACAATTAACATGTTAACATCACGTAATGCAATTAGACATCCTTTAACCACCTCTTGGTACCCCTTTCCTACAAGTCAATTTTGGGCCACATTTTGGCTCTAATCAATCATGTAAGTGACTTCTCACCATATTAGAGTCACTTTGCACCTTATAAGAGTCACTTGCCATCATATATTGGTACAATTAACATGTTAACATCATGTACATGCAATTAGAAATCCTTTTACCACCTCTTAGTGCCATATTCATACAAGTCAATTTTGGTCCACATTTTGGTTCTAATTAACCATGTTAGTCACTTTCACCATATTAGAGTCACTTTGCACCCTTTAAGAGTCACTTGCCACCAAATATAGATATAATTAACATGTTAACATCATGTACATGCAATTAGACATCCTTTAACCACCTCTTGGTACCCCTTCGTACAAGTCAATTTTGGGCCACATTTTGGCTCTAAAATCATGTAAGTGACTTCTCACCATATTAGAGTCACTTTGCACCTTATAAGAGTCACTTGCCATCATATATTGGTACAATTAACATGTTAACATCATGACATGCAATTAGAAATCCTTTTACCACCTCTTAGTGCATATTCATACAAGTCAATTTTGGTCCACATTTTGGTTCTAATTAACCATGTTAGTCACTTCTCACCATATTAGAGTCACTTTGCACCCTATAAGAGTCACTTTCCACCATATATGCAACAATTGACATGTTAACATATACATCCAATTTGACATCCTTTTACCACCTCTTAATGCCACTTTCATACAAGTTAATTTTGTTCCACATTTTGGCTCTAATCAACCATGTAAGTCACTGTTCACCATATTAGAGTACCTTTACACCCTATAAGAGTCACTTGCACCCTATAGGAGTCACTTGCCACCGTATATTGATACAATTACATGTTCACATCATGTACATGCAATTAGACATCCTTTAACCACCTCTTGGTACCCCTTTCCTACAAGTCAATTTTGGGCCATTTTGGCTCTAATCAATCATGTAAGTGACTTCTCACCATATTAGAGTCACTTTGCACCTTATAAGAGTCACTTGCCATCATATATTGGTACAATTAACATGTTAACATCATGTACATGCAATTAGAAATCCTTTTACCACCTCTTAGTGCCATATTCATACAAGTCAATTTTGGTCCACATTTTGGTTCTAATTAACCATGTTAGTCACTTCTCACCATATTAGAGTCACTTTGCACCCTATAAGAGTCACTTTCCACCATATATGCAACAATTGACATGTTAACATCATATACATCCAATTTGACATCCTTTTACCACCTCTTAATGCCACTTTCATACAAGTTAATTTTGTTCCACATTTTGGCTCTAATCAACCATGTAAGTCACTGTTCACCATATTAGAGTACCTTTACACCCTATAAGAGTCACTTTGCACCCTATAGGAGTCACTTGCCACCGTATATTGATACAATTAACATGTTCACATCATGTACATGCAATTAGACATCCTTTAACCATCTTGGTACCCTTTCCTACAAGTCAATTTTGGGCCACATTTTGGCTCTAATCAATCATGTAAGTGACTTCTCACCATATTAGAGTCACTTTGCACCTTATAAGAGTCACTTGCCATCATATATTGGTACAATTAACATGTTAACATCATGTACATGTTATTAGAAATCCTTTTACCACCTCTTAGTGCCATATTCATAAGTCAATTTTGGTCCACATTTTGGTTCTAATTAACCATGTTAGTCATTTTCACCATATTAGAGTCACTTTGCACCCTTTAAGAGTCACTTGCCACCAAATATTGATATAATTAACATGTTAACATCATGTACATGCAATTAGACATCCTTTAACCACCTCTTGGTACCCCTTTCGTACAAGTCAATTTTGGGCCACATTTTGGCTCTAATCAATCATGTAAGTGACTTCTCACCATATTAGAGTCACTTTGCACCTTATAAGAGTCACTTGCCATCATATATTGGTACAATTAACATGTTAACATCATGTACATGCAATTAGAAATCCTTTTACCACCTCTTAGTGCCATATTCATACAAGTCAATTTTGGTCCACATTTTGGTTCTAATTAACCATGTTAGTCACTTTTCACCATATTAGAGTCACTTTGCACCCTTTAAGAGTCACTTGCCACCAAATATTGATATAATTAACATGTTAACATCATGTACATGCAATTAGACATCCTTTAACCACCTCTTGGTACCCCTTTCGTACAAGTCAATTTTGGGCCACATTTTGGCTCTAATCAATCATGTAAGTGACTTCTCCATATTAGAGTCACTTGCACCTTATAAGAGTCACTTGCCATCATATATTGGTACAATTAACATGTTAACATCATGTACATGCAATTAGAAATTTTTACCACCTCTTAGTGCCATATTCATACAAGTCAATTTTGGTCCACATTTTGGTTCTAATTAACCGTGTTAGTCACTTCTCACCATAATAGAGTCACTTTGCACCCTATAAGAGTCACTTTCCACCATATATGCAACAATTGACATGTTAACATCATATACATCCAATTTGACATCCTTTTACCACCTATTAATGCCACTTTCATACAAGTTAATTTTGTTCCACATTTTGCCTCTAATCAACCATGTAAGTCCACTGTTCACCATATTAGAGTACCTTTACACCCTATATAAGAGTCACTTGCCACCCATATTGATACCAATAACATGTGTAACATCACGTAAATGCAATTAGGACATCCTTTAACCACCTCTTGGTACCCCTTCCTACAAGTCAATTTTGGGCCACATTTTGGCTCTAATCAATCAGGTAAGTGACTTCTCACCTATTAGAGAGTCACTTTGCACCTTATAAGAGTCACTTGCCATCATATATTGGTACAATTAACATGTTAACATCATGTACATGCAATTAGAAATCCTTTATACCACCTCTTAGTGCCATATTCATACAAGTCAATTTTGGTCCACATTTTGGTTTCTAATTAACCAGTTCGTCACTTTTCACCATATTAGAGTCACTTTGCACCCTTTAAGAGTCACTTGCCACCAAATATAGATATAATTACATGTTAACATCATGTACATGCAATTAGACATCCTTTAACCACCTCTTGGTACCCCTGCGTACAAGTCAATTTTGGGCCATATTTTGGCTCTAATCAATCATGTAAGTGACTTCTCACCATATTAGAGTCACTTTGCACCTTATAAGAGTCACTTGCCATCATATATTGGTACAATTAACATGTTAACATCATGGACATGCAATTAGAAATCCTTTTACCACCTCTTAGTGCAATATTCATACAAGTCAATTTTGGTCCACATTTGGTTCTAATTAACCATGTTAGTCACTTCTCACCATATGAGAGTCACTTTGCACCCTATATGAGTCACTTTCCACCATATATGCAACAATTGACATGTTAACATCATATACATCCAATTGACATCCTTTTACCACCTCTTAATGCCACTTTCATACAAGTTAATTTGTTCCACATTTTGGCTCTAATCAACCATGTAAGTCACTGTTCACCATATTAGCGTACCTTTACACCCTATAAGAGTCACGTTGCACCCTATAGGAGTCACTTGCCACCGTATATTGATACAATTACATTGTTCACATCATGTACATGCAATTAGACATCCTTTAAAACCCCTCTTGGTACCCCTTTCCTACAATCAATTTTGGAGCCACATTTTGGCTCTAATCAATCATGTAAGGGACTTCTCACCATATTAGAGTCACTTTGCACCTTATAAGAGTCAACTTGCCATCATATATTGGTACAATTAATATGTTAACATCATGTACATGCAATTAGAAATCCCTTTTTACCACCTCTTAGTGACATATTCATACAAGTCAATTTTGGTCCACATTTGGTTCTAATTAACCTGCTAGTCACTTCTCACCCATATTAGAGTCACTTTGCACCCTATAAGAGTCACTTTCCACCATATAATGCAACAATTGACATGTTAACATCATACATCCAATTTGACATCCTTTACCACCTCTTAATGCCACTTTCATACAAGTTAATTTTGTTCCACATTTTGGCTCTAATCAACCATGTAAGTCACTGTTCACCATATTAGAGTACCTTTACACCCTATAAGAGTCACTTTGCACCCTATAGGAGTCACTTGCCACCGTATATTGATACAATTAACATGTTCACATCATGTACATGCAATTAGGACATCCTTTAACCACCTCTTGTACCCTGTTCCTACAAGTCAATTTTGGGCCACATTTTGGCTCTAATCAATCATGTAAGTGACTTCTCACCATATTAGAGTCACTTTGCACCTTATAAGAGTCACTTGCCATCATATATTGGTACAATTAACATGTTAACATCATGTACATGTTCAATTAGAAATCCTTTTACCACCTCTTAGTGCCATATTCATAGAAGTCAATTTTGGTCCACATTTGGTTCTAATTAACCATGTTAGTCACTTTTCACCATATTAGAGTCACTTTGCACCCTTTAAGAGTCACTTGCCACCAAATATTGATTATAATTAACATGTTAACATCATATACATGCAATTAGACATCCTTTAACCACCTCTTGGTACCCCTTTCGTACAAGTCAATTTGGGGCCACATTTTTGGCTCTAATCAATCATGTAAGTGACTTCTCACCATATTAGAGTCACTTTACACCTTATAAGAGTCACTTGCCATCATATATTGGTACAATTAACATGTTAACATCATGTACATGCAATTAGAAATCATTTTTACCACCTCTTAGTGCAATATTCATACAAGTCAATTTTGGTCCACATTTTGGTTCTAATTAACCGTGTTAGTCACTTCTCACCATAATAGAGTCACTTTGCACCCTATAAGAGTCACTTTCCACCATATATGCAACAATTGACATGTTAACATCATATACATCCAATTTGACATCCTTTACCACCTATTAATGCCACTTTCATACAAGTTAATTTTGTTCCACATTTTGGCTCTAATCAACCATGTAAGTCACTGTTCACCATATTAGAGTACTTTACACCTATAAGAGTCACTTGCCCATATATTGATACAATTAACATGTTAACATCACGTAAATGCAATTAGACATCCTTTAACCACCTCTTGGTACCCCTTTCCTACAAGTCAATTTTGGGCCACATTTTGGTTCTAATAATCATGTAAGTGACTTCTCACCATATTAGAGTCACTTTGCACCTATAAGAGTCACTTGCCATCATATTGGAACAATTAACATGTTAACATCATGTACATGCAATTAGAAATCCTTTTACCACCTCTTAGTGCCATTTCATACAAGTCAATTTTGTCCACATTTTGGTTCTAAACCATGTAAGTCATGTTACCATATTAGAGTCCTTTCACCATAAGAGTCACTTTGCACCCTTAAGAGTCATTGCCACCATATTGATATAATTAACATGTTAACATCATGTACATGCAATTAGACATCCTTTAACCACCTCTTGGTACCCCTTTCGTACAAGTCAATTTTGGGCCACATTTTGGCTCTAATCAATCATGTAAGTGACTTCTCACCATATTAGAGTCACTTTGCACCTTATAAGAGTCACTTGCCATCATATATTGGTACAATTAACATGTTAACATCATGGACATGCAATTAGAAATCCTTTTACCACCTCTTAGTGCATATTCATACAAGTCAATTTTGGTCCACATTTTGGTTCTAATTAACCATGTTAGTCACTTCTCACCATATTAGAGTCACTTTGCACCCTATAAGAGTCACTTTCCACCATATATGCAACAATTGACATGTTAACATCATATACATCCAATTTGACATCCTTTTACCACCTTAATGCCACTTTCATACAAGTTAATTTTGTTCCACATTTTGGCTCTAATCAACCATGTAAGTCACTGTTCACCATATTAGAGTACCTTTACACCCTATAAGAGTCACTTTGCACCCTATAGGAGTCACTTGCCACCGTATATTGATACAATTAACATGTTCACATCATGTACATGCAATTAGACACCTTTAAACCACCTCTTGGTACCCCTTTCCTACAAGTCAATTTTGGGCCACATTTTGGCTCTAATCAATCATGTAAGTGACTTCTCACCATATTAGAGTCACTTTGCACCTTATAAGAGTCACTTGCCATCATATATTGGTACAATTAACATGTTAACATCATGTACATGTTATTAGAAATCCTTTACCACCTCTTAGTGCCATATTCATAGAAGTCAATTTTGGTCCACATTTTGGTTCTAATTAACCATGTTAGTCACTTTTTCACCATATTAGAGTCACTTTGCAACCCTTTAAGAGTCACTTGCCACCAAATATTGATATAATTAACATGTTAACATCATATACATGCAATTAGACATCCTTTAACCACCTCTTGGTACCCCTTTCGTACAAGTCAATTTTGGGCCACATTTTGGCTCTAATCAATCATGTAAGTGACTTCTCACCATATTAGAGTCACTTTACACCTTATAAGAGTCACTCGCCATCATATATTGGTACAATTAACATGTTAACATCATGTACATGCATTAGAAATCATTTTACCACCTCTTAGTGCCATATTCATACAAGTCAATTTTGGTCCACATTTTGGTTCTAATTAACCGTGTTAGTCACTTCTCACCATAATAGAGTCACTTTGCACCCTATAAGAGTCACTTTCCACCATATATGCAACAATTGACATGTTAACATCATATACATCCAATTTGACATCCTTTTACCACCTATTAATGCCACTTTCATACAATTAATTTTGTTCCACATTTTGCCTCTAATCAACCATGTAAGTCACTGTTCACCATATTAGAGTACCTTTACACCCTATAAGAGTCACTTGCCCCATATATTGATACAATTAACATGTTAACATCACGTAAATGCAATTAGACATCCTTTAACCACCTCTTGGTACCCCTTTCCTACAAGTCAATTTTGGGCCACATTTTGGCTCTAATCAATCATGTAAGTGACTTCTCACCATATTAGAGTCACTTTGCACCTTATAAGAGTCACTTGCCATCATATATTGGTACAATTAACATGTTAACATCATGTACATGCAATTAGAAATCCTTTTACCACCCTCTTAGTGCCATATTCATACAAGTCAATTTTGGTCCACATTTTGGTTCTAATTAACCATGTTAGTCACTTTTCACCATATTAGAGTCACTTTGCACCCTTTAAGAGTCACTTGCCACCAAATATAGATATAATTAACATGTTAACATCATGTACATGCAATTAGACATCCTTTAACCACCTCTTGGTACCCCTTGCGTACAAGTCAATTTTGGGCCATATTTTGGCTCTAATCAATCATGTAAGTGACTTCTCACCATATTAGAGTCACTTTGCACCTTATAAGAGTCACTTGCCATCATATATTGGTACAATTAACATGTTAACATCATGGACATGCAATTAGGAAATCCTTTTACCACCATCTTAGTGGCAATATTCATACAAGTCAATTTTGGTCCACCTTTTGGTTCTAATTACCATGTTAGTCACTTCTCACCATATTAGAGTCACTTTGCACCCTATAAGAGTCACTTTCCACCATATATGCAACAATTGACATGTTAACATCATATACATCCAATTTGACATCCTTTTACCACCTCGTAATGCCACTTTCATACAAGTTAATTTTGTTCCACATTTTGGCTCTAATCAACCATGTAAGTTCACTGTTTCACCATATTAGAGTACCTTTACACCCTATAAGAGTCACGTTGCACCCTATAGGAGTCACTTGCCACCGTATATTGATACAATTACATTGTCACATCATGTACATGCAATTAGACATCCTTTAACCACCTCTTGGTACCCCTTTCCTACAAGTCAATTTTGGGCCACATTTGGGCTCTAATCAATCATGTAAGGGACTTCTCACCATATTAGAGTCACTTTGCACCTTATAAGAGTCACTTGCCATCATATATTGGTACAATTAATATGTTAACATCATGTACATGCAATTAGAAATCCTTTTAACCACCTCTTAGTGACATATTCATACAAGTCAATTTTGGTCCACATTTTGGTTCTAATTAACCATGCTAGTCACTTCTCACCATATTAGAGTCCTTTGCACCCTATAAGAGTCACTTTCCACCATATATGCAACAATTGACATGTTAACATCATATACATCCAATTTGACATCCTTTTACCACCTCTTAATTGCCACTTTCATACAAGTTAATTTTGTTCCACATTTTGGCTCTAATCAACCATGTAAGTCACTGTTCACCATATTAGAGTACCTTTACACCCTATAAGAGTCACTTTGCACCCTATAGGAGTCACTTGCCACCGTATATTGATACAATTAACATAGTTCACATCATGTACATGCAATTAGACATCCTTTAACCACCTCTTGGTACCCCTTTCCTACAAGTCAATTTTGGGCCACATTTTGGCTCTAATCAATCATGTAAGTGACTTCTCACCATATTAGAGTCACTTTGCACCTTATAAGAGTCACTTGCCATCATATATTGGTACAATTAACATGTTAACATCATGTACATGTTATTAGAAATCCTTTTACCACCTCTTAGTGCCATATTCATAGAAGTCAATTTTGGTCCACATTTTGGTTCTAATTAACCATGTTAGTCACTTTTTCACCATATTAGAGTCACTTTGCACCCTTAAGAGTCACTTGCCACCAAATATTGATATAATTAACATGTTAACATCATATACATGCAATTGGACATCCTTTAACCACCTCTTGGTACCCCTTTCGTACAGTCAATTTTGGGCCACATTTTGGCTCTAATCAATCATGTAAGTGACTTCTCACCATATTAGAGTCACTTTACACCTTATAAGAGTCACTTGCCATCATATATTGGTACAATTAACATGTTAACATCATGTACATGCAATTAGAAATCATTTACCACCTCTTAGTGCCATATTCATACAAGTCAATTTTGGTCCACATTTTGGTTCTAATTAACCGTGTTAGTCACTTCTCACCATAATAGAGTCACTTTGCACCCTATAAGAGTCACTTTCCACCATATATGCAACAATTGACATGTTAACCATCATATACATCCAATTTGACATCCTTTTACCACCTATTAATGCCACTTTCATACAAGTTAATTTTGTTCCACATTTTGCCTCTAATCAACCATGTAAGTCACTGTTCACCATATTAGAGTACCTTTACACCCTATAAGAGTCACTTGCCCCATATATTGATACAATTAACATGTTAACATCACGTAAATGCAATTAGACATCCTTTAACCACCTCTTGGTACCCCTTTCCTACAAGTCAATTTTGGGCCACATTTTGGCTCTAATCAATCATGTAAGTGACTTCTCACCATATTAGAGTCACTTTGCACCTTATAAGAGTCACTTGCCATCATATATTGGTACAATTAACATGTTAACATCATGTACATGCAATTAGAAATCCTTTTACCACCTCTTAGTGCCATATTCATACAAGTCAATTTTGGTCCACATTTTTGTTCTAATTAACCATGTTAGTCACTTTTCACCATATTAGAGTCACTTTGCACCCTTTAAGAGTCACTTGCCACCAAATATAGATATAATTAACATGTTAACATCATGTACATGCAATTAGACATCCTTTAACCACCTCTTGGTACCCCTTGCGTACAAGTCAATTTTGGGCCACATTTTGGCTCTAATCAATCATGTAAGTGACTTCTCACCATATTAGAGTCACTTGCACCTTATAAGAGTCACTTGCCATCATATATTGGTACAATTAACATGTTAACATCAGGGACATGCAATTAGAAATCCTTTTACCACCTATAAGTGCCATATTCATACAAGTCAATTTTGGTCCACATTTTGGTTCTAATTAACCATGTTAGTCACTTCTCACCATATTAGAGTCACTTTGCACCCTATAAAAGTCACTTTCCACCATATATGCAACAATTGACATGTTAACATCATATACATCCAATTTGACATCCTTTTACCACCTATTAATGCCACTTTCATACAAGTTAATTTTGTTCCACATTTTGGCTCTAATCAACCATGTAAGTCACTGTCACCATATTATAGTACCTTTACACCATGTTAGTCACTTCTCACCATATTAGAGTCACTTTGCACCCTTAAGAGTCACTTGCCACCAAATATTGATATAATTAACATGTTAACATCATGTACAATGCAATTAGACATCCTTTAACCACCTCTTGGTACCCCTTGCGTACAAGTCAATTTTGGGCCACATTTTGGCTCTAATCAATCATGTAAGTGACTTCTCACCATATTAGAGTCACTTTGCACCTTATAAGAGTCACTTGCCATCATATATTGGTACAATTAACATGTTAACATCATGGACATGCAATTAGAAATCCTTTTACCACCTATTAGTGCCATATTCATACAAGTCAATTTTGGTCCACATTTTGGTTTCTAATTAACCATGTTAGTCACTTCTCACCATATTAGAGTCACTTTGCACCCTATAAAAGTCACTTTCCACCATATATGCAACAATTGACATGTTAACATCATATACATCCAATTTGACATCCTTTTACCACCTATTAATGCCACTTTCATACAAGTTAATTTTGTTCCACATTTTGGCTCTAATCAACCATGTTAGTCACTTTTTACCATATTAGAGTCACTTTGCACCCTTTAAGAGTCACTTGCCACCAAATATTGATATAATTAACTTGTTAACATCATGTACATGCAATTAGACATCCTTTAATCACCTCTTGGTACCCCTTTCGTACAAGTCAATTTTGGGCCAGATTTTGGCTCTAATCAATCATGTAAGTGACTTCTCACCATATTAGAGTCACTTTGCACCTTATAGAAGTCACTTGCCATCATATATTGGTACAATTAACATGTTAACATCATGGACATCCAATTAGAAATCCTTTTACCACCTCTTAGTGCAATATTCATACAAGTCAATTTTGGTCCACATTTTGGTTCTAATTAACCATTTTAGTCACTTCTCACCATATTACAGTCACTTTGCACCCTATAAGAGTCACTTTCCACCATATATGCAACAATTGACATGTTAACATCATATACATCCAATTTGACATCCTTTTACCACCTCTTAATGCCACTTTCATACAAGTTAATTTTGTTCCACATTTTGGCTCTAATCAACCATGTACGTCACTGTTCACCATATTAGAGTACCTTTACACCCTATAAGAGTCACTTTGCACCCTATAGGAGTCACTTGCCACCGTATATTGATACAATTAACATGTTCACATCATGTACATGCAATTAGACATCCTTTAACCACCTCTTGGTACCCCTTTCCTACAAGTCAATTTTGGGCCACATTTTGGCTCTAATCAATCATGTAAGTGACTTCTCACCATATTAGAGTCACTTTGCACCTTATAAGAGTCACTTGCCATCATATATTGGTACAATTAACATGTTAACATCATGTACATGTTATTAGAAATCCTTTTACCACCTCTTAGTGCCATATTCATAGAAGTCAATTTTGGTCCACATTTTGGTTCTAATTAACCATGTTAGTCACTTTTTCACCATATTAGAGTCACTTTGCACCCTTTAAGAGTCACTTGCCACCAAATATTGATATAATTAACATGTTAACATCATATACATGCAATTAGACATCCTTTAACCACCTCTTGGTACCCCTTTCGTACAAGTCAATTTTGGGCCACATTTTGGCTCTAATCAATCATGTAAGTGACTTCTCACCATATTAGAGTCACTTTGCACCTTATAAGAGTCACTTGCCATCATATATTGGTACAATTAACATGTTAACATCATGTACATGCAATTAGAAATCCTTTTACCACCTCTTAGTGCCATATTCATACAAGTCAATTTTGGTCCACATTTTGTTTCTAATTAACCATGTTAGTCACTTTTCACCATATTAGAATCACTTTGCACCCTTTAAGAGTCACTTGCCACCAAATATTGATATAATTAACATGTTAACATCATATACATGCAATTAGACATCCTTTAACCACCTCTTGGTACCCCTTTCGTACAAGTCAATTTTGGGCCACATTTTGGCTCTAATCAATCATGTAAGTGACTTCTCACCATATTAGAGTCACTTTACACCTTATAAGAGTCACTTGCCATCATATATTGGTACAATTAACATGTTAACATCATGTACATGCAATTAGAAATCATTTTACCACCTCTTAGTGCCATATTCATACAAGTCAATTTTGGTCCACATTTTGGTTCTAATTAACCGTGTTAGTCACTTCTCACCATAATAGAGTCACTTTGCACCCTATAAGAGTCACTTTCCACCATATATGCAACAATTGACATGTTAACATCATATACATCCAATTTGACATCCTTTTACCACCTATTAATGCCACTTTCATACAAGTTAATTTTGTTCCACATTTTGCCTCTAATCAACCATGTAAGTCACTGTTCACCATATTAGAGTACCTTTACACCCTATAAGAGTCACTTGCCCCATATATTGATACAATTAACATGTTAACATCACGTAAATGCAATTAGACATCCTTTAACCACCTCTTGGTACCCCTTTCCTACAAGTCAATTTTGGGCCACATTTTGGCTCTAATCAATCATGTAAGTGACTTCTCACCATATTAGAGTCACTTTGCACCTTATAAGAGTCACTTGCCATCATATATTGGTACAATTAACATGTTAACATCATGTACATGCAATTAGAAATCCTTTTACCACCTCTTAGTGCCATATTCATACAAGTCAATTTTGGTCCACATTTTTGTTCTAATTAACCATGTTAGTCACTTTTCACCATATTAGAGTCACTTTGCACCCTTTAAGAGTCACTTGCCACCAAATATAGATATAATTAACATGTTAACATCATGTACATGCAATTAGACATCCTTTAACCACCTCTTGGTACCCCTTGCGTACAAGTCAATTTTGGGCCACATTTTGGCTCTAATCAATCATGTAAGTGACTTCTCACCATATTAGAGTCACTTTGCACCTTATAAGAGTCACTTGCCATCATATATTGGTACAATTAACATGTTAACATCATGGACATGCAATTAGAAATCCTTTTACCACCTATAAGTGCCATATTCATACAAGTCAATTTTGGTCCACATTTTGGTTCTAATTAACCATGTTAGTCACTTCTCACCATATTAGAGTCACTTTGCACCCTATAAAAGTCACTTTCCACCATATATGCAACAATTGACATGTTAACATCATATACATCCAATTTGACATCCTTTTACCACCTATTAATGCCACTTTCATACAAGTTAATTTTGTTCCACATTTTGGCTCTAATCAACCATGTAAGTCACTGTTCACCATATTATAGTACCTTTACACCATGTTAGTCACTTCTCACCATATTAGAGTCACTTTGCACCCTTTAAGAGTCACTTGCCACCAAATATTGATATAATTAACATGTTAACATCATGTACATGCAATTAGACATCCTTTAACCACCTCTTGGTACCCCTTGCGTACAAGTCAATTTTGGGCCACATTTTGGCTCTAATCAATCATGTAAGTGACTTCTCACCATATTAGAGTCACTTTGCACCTTATAAGAGTCACTTGCCATCATATATTGGTACAATTAACATGTTAACATCATGGACATGCAATTAGAAATCCTTTTACCACCTATTAGTGCCATATTCATACAAGTCAATTTTGGTCCACATTTTGGTTCTAATTAACCATGTTAGTCACTTCTCACCATATTAGAGTCACTTTGCACCCTATAAAAGTCACTTTCCACCATATATGCAACAATTGACATGTTAACATCATATACATCCAATTTGACATCCTTTTACCACCTATTAATGCCACTTTCATACAAGTTAATTTTGTTCCACATTTTGGCTCTAATCAACCATGTTAGTCACTTTTTACCATATTAGAGTCACTTTGCACCCTTTAAGAGTCACTTGCCACCAAATATTGATATAATTAACTTGTTAACATCATGTACATGCAATTAGACATCCTTTAATCACCTCTTGGTACCCCTTTCGTACAAGTCAATTTTGGGCCAGATTTTGGCTCTAATCAATCATGTAAGTGACTTCTCACCATATTAGAGTCACTTTGCACCTTATAGAAGTCACTTGCCATCATATATTGGTACAATTAACATGTTAACATCATGGACATCCAATTAGAAATCCTTTTACCACCTCTTAGTGCAATATTCATACAAGTCAATTTTGGTCCACATTTTGGTTCTAATTAACCATTTTAGTCACTTCTCACCATATTACAGTCACTTTGCACCCTATAAGAGTCACTTTCCACCATATATGCAACAATTGACATGTTAACATCATATACATCCAATTTGACATCCTTTTACCACCTCTTAATGCCACTTTCATACAAGTTAATTTTGTTCCACATTTTGGCTCTAATCAACCATGTACGTCACTGTTCACCATATTAGAGTACCTTTACACCCTATAAGAGTCACTTTGCACCCTATAGGAGTCACTTGCCACCGTATATTGATACAATTAACATGTTCACATCATGTACATGCAATTAGACATCCTTTAACCACCTCTTGGTACCCCTTTCCTACAAGTCAATTTTGGGCCACATTTTGGCTCTAATCAATCATGTAAGTGACTTCTCACCATATTAGAGTCACTTTGCACCTTATAAGAGTCACTTGCCATCATATATTGGTACAATTAACATGTTAACATCATGTACATGTTATTAGAAATCCTTTTACCACCTCTTAGTGCCATATTCATAGAAGTCAATTTTGGTCCACATTTTGGTTCTAATTAACCATGTTAGTCACTTTTTCACCATATTAGAGTCACTTTGCACCCTTTAAGAGTCACTTGCCACCAAATATTGATATAATTAACATGTTAACATCATATACATGCAATTAGACATCCTTTAACCACCTCTTGGTACCCCTTTCGTACAAGTCAATTTTGGGCCACATTTTGGCTCTAATCAATCATGTAAGTGACTTCTCACCATATTAGAGTCACTTTACACCTTATAAGAGTCACTTGCCATCATATATTGGTACAATTAACATGTTAACATCATGTACATGCAATTAGAAATCATTTTACCACCTCTTAGTGCCATATTCATACAAGTCAATTTTGGTCCACATTTTGGTTCTAATTAACCGTGTTAGTCACTTCTCACCATAATAGAGTCACTTTGCACCCTATAAGAGTCACTTTCCACCATATATGCAACAATTGACATGTTAACATCATATACATCCAATTTGACATCCTTTTACCACCTATTAATGCCACTTTCATACAAGTTAATTTTGTTCCACATTTTGCCTCTAATCAACCATGTAAGTCACTGTTCACCATATTAGAGTACCTTTACACCCTATAAGAGTCACTTGCCCCATATATTGATACAATTAACATGTTAACATCACGTAAATGCAATTAGACATCCTTTAACCACCTCTTGGTACCCCTTTCCTACAAGTCAATTTTGGGCCACATTTTGGCTCTAATCAATCATGTAAGTGACTTCTCACCATATTAGAGTCACTTTGCACCTTATAAGAGTCACTTGCCATCATATATTGGTACAATTAACATGTTAACATCATGTACATGCAATTAGAAATCCTTTTACCACCTCTTAGTGCCATATTCATACAAGTCAATTTTGGTCCACATTTTGGTTCTAATTAACCATGTTAGTCACTTTTCACCATATTAGAGTCACTTTGCACCCTTTAAGAGTCACTTGCCACCAAATATAGATATAATTAACATGTTAACATCATGTACATGCAATTAGACATCCTTTAACCACCTCTTGGTACCCCTTGCGTACAAGTCAATTTTGGGCCATATTTTGGCTCTAATCAATCATGTAAGTGACTTCTCACCATATTAGAGTCACTTTGCACCTTATAAGAGTCACTTGCCATCATATATTGGTACAATTAACATGTTAACATCATGGACATGCAATTAGAAATCCTTTTACCACCTATAAGTGCCATATTCATACAAGTCAATTTTGGTCCACATTTTGGTTCTAATTAACCATGTTAGTCACTTCTCACCATATTAGAGTCACTTTGCACCCTATAAAAGTCACTTTCCACCATATATGCAACAATTGACATGTTAACATCATATACATCCAATTTGACATCCTTTTACCACCTATTAATGCCACTTTCATACAAGTTAATTTTGTTCCACATTTTGGCTCTAATCAACCATGTAAGTCACTGTTCACCATATTATAGTACCTTTACACCATGTTAGTCACTTCTCACCATATTAGAGTCACTTTGCACCCTTTAAGAGTCACTTGCCACCAAATATTGATATAATTAACATGTTAACATCATGTACATGCAATTAGACATCCTTTAACCACCTCTTGGTACCCCTTGCGTACAAGTCAATTTTGGGCCACATTTTGGCTCTAATCAATCATGTAAGTGACTTCTCACCATATTAGAGTCACTTTGCACCTTATAAGAGTCACTTGCCATCATATATTGGTACAATTAACATGTTAACATCATGGACATGCAATTAGAAATCCTTTTACCACCTATTAGTGCCATATTCATACAAGTCAATTTTGGTCCACATTTTGGTTCTAATTAACCATGTTAGTCACTTCTCACCATATTAGAGTCACTTTGCACCCTATAAAAGTCACTTTCCACCATATATGCAACAATTGACATGTTAACATCATATACATCCAATTTGACATCCTTTTACCACCTATTAATGCCACTTTCATACAAGTTAATTTTGTTCCACATTTTGGCTCTAATCAACCATGTTAGTCACTTTTTACCATATTAGAGTCACTTTGCACCCTTTAAGAGTCACTTGCCACCAAATATTGATATAATTAACTTGTTAACATCATGTACATGCAATTAGACATCCTTTAATCACCTCTTGGTACCCCTTTCGTACAAGTCAATTTTGGGCCAGATTTTGGCTCTAATCAATCATGTAAGTGACTTCTCACCATATTAGAGTCACTTTGCACCTTATAGAAGTCACTTGCCATCATATATTGGTACAATTAACATGTTAACATCATGGACATCCAATTAGAAATCCTTTTACCACCTCTTAGTGCAATATTCATACAAGTCAATTTTGGTCCACATTTTGGTTCTAATTAACCATTTTAGTCACTTCTCACCATATTACAGTCACTTTGCACCCTATAAGAGTCACTTTCCACCATATATGCAACAATTGACATGTTAACATCATATACATCCAATTTGACATCCTTTTACCACCTCTTAATGCCACTTTCATACAAGTTAATTTTGTTCCACATTTTGGCTCTAATCAACCATGTACGTCACTGTTCACCATATTAGAGTACCTTTACACCCTATAAGAGTCACTTTGCACCCTATAGGAGTCACTTGCCACCGTATATTGATACAATTAACATGTTCACATCATGTACATGCAATTAGACATCCTTTAACCACCTCTTGGTACCCCTTTCCTACAAGTCAATTTTGGGCCACATTTTGGCTCTAATCAATCATGTAAGTGACTTCTCACCATATTAGAGTCACTTTGCACCTTATAAGAGTCACTTGCCATCATATATTGGTACAATTAACATGTTAACATCATGTACATGTTATTAGAAATCCTTTTACCACCTCTTAGTGCCATATTCATAGAAGTCAATTTTGGTCCACATTTTGGTTCTAATTAACCATGTTAGTCACTTTTTCACCATATTAGAGTCACTTTGCACCCTTTAAGAGTCACTTGCCACCAAATATTGATATAATTAACATGTTAACATCATATACATGCAATTAGACATCCTTTAACCACCTCTTGGTACCCCTTTCGTACAAGTCAATTTTGGGCCACATTTTGGCTCTAATCAATCATGTAAGTGACTTCTCACCATATTAGAGTCACTTTACACCTTATAAGAGTCACTTGCCATCATATATTGGTACAATTAACATGTTAACATCATGTACATGCAATTAGAAATCATTTTACCACCTCTTAGTGCCATATTCATACAAGTCAATTTTGGTCCACATTTTGGTTCTAATTAACCGTGTTAGTCACTTCTCACCATAATAGAGTCACTTTGCACCCTATAAGAGTCACTTTCCACCATATATGCAACAATTGACATGTTAACATCATATACATCCAATTTGACATCCTTTTACCACCTATTAATGCCACTTTCATACAAGTTAATTTTGTTCCACATTTTGCCTCTAATCAACCATGTAAGTCACTGTTCACCATATTAGAGTACCTTTACACCCTATAAGAGTCACTTGCCCCATATATTGATACAATTAACATGTTAACATCACGTAAATGCAATTAGACATCCTTTAACCACCTCTTGGTACCCCTTTCCTACAAGTCAATTTTGGGCCACATTTTGGCTCTAATCAATCATGTAAGTGACTTCTCACCATATTAGAGTCACTTTGCACCTTATAAGAGTCACTTGCCATCATATATTGGTACAATTAACATGTTAACATCATGTACATGCAATTAGAAATCCTTTTACCACCTCTTAGTGCCATATTCATACAAGTCAATTTTGGTCCACATTTTGGTTCTAATTAACCATGTTAGTCACTTTTCACCATATTAGAGTCACTTTGCACCCTTTAAGAGTCACTTGCCACCAAATATAGATATAATTAACATGTTAACATCATGTACATGCAATTAGACATCCTTTAACCACCTCTTGGTACCCCTTGCGTACAAGTCAATTTTGGGCCATATTTTGGCTCTAATCAATCATGTAAGTGATTTCTCACCATATTAGAGTCACTTTGCACCTTATAAGAGTCACTTGCCATCATATATTGGTACAATTAACATGTTAACATCATGGACATGCAATTAGAAATCCTTTTACCACCTCTTAGTGCCATATTCATAGAAGTCAATTTTGGTCCACATTTTGGTTCTAATTAACCATGTTAGTCACTTTTTCACCATATTAGAGTCACTTTGCACCCTTTAAGAGTCACTTGCCACCAAATATTGATATAATTAACATGTTAACATCATATACATGCAATTAGACATCCTTTAACCACCTCTTGGTACCCCTTTCGTACAAGTCAATTTTGGGCCACATTTTGGCTCTAATCAATCATGTAAGTGACTTCTCACCATATTAGAGTCACTTTACACCTTATAAGAGTCACTTGCCATCATATATTGGTACAATTAACATGTTAACATCATGTACATGCAATTAGAAATCATTTTACCACCTCTTAGTGCCATATTCATACAAGTCAATTTTGGTCCACATTTTGGTTCTAATTAACCGTGTTAGTCACTTCTCACCATAATAGAGTCACTTTGCACCCTATAAGAGTCACTTTCCACCATATATGCAACAATTGACATGTTAACATCATATACATCCAATTTGACATCCTTTTACCACCTATTAATGCCACTTTCATACAAGCTAATTTTGTTCCACATTTTGCCTCTAATCAACCATGTAAGTCACTGTTCACCATATTAGAGTACCTTTACACCCTATAAGAGTCACTTGCCCCATATATTGATACAATTAACATGTTAACATCACGTAAATGCAATTAGACATCCTTTAACCACCTCTTGGTACCCCTTTCCTACAAGTCAATTTTGGGCCACATTTTGGCTCTAATCAATCATGTAAGTGACTTCTCACCATATTAGAGTCAATTTGCACCTTATAAGAGTCACTTGCCATCATATATTGGTACAATTAACATGTTAACATCATGTACATGCAATTAGAAATCCTTTTACCACCTCTTAGTGCCATATTCATATAAGTCAATTTTGGTCCACATTTTAGTTCTAATTAACCATGTTAGTCACTTTTCACCAAATTAGAGTCACTTTGCACCCTTTAAGAGTCACTTGCCACCAAATATAGATATAATTAACATGTTAACATCATGTACATGCAATTAGACATCCTTTAACCACCTCTTAGTACCCCTTGCGTACAAGTCAATTTTGTCCCACATTTTGGCTCTAATCAATCATGTAAGTGACTTCTCACCATATTAGAGTCACTTTGCACCTTATAAGAGTCACTTGCCATCATATATTGGTACAATTAACATGTTAACATCATGGACATGCAATTAGAAATCCTTTTACCACCTATTAGTGCCATATTCATACAAGTCAATTTTGGTCCACATTTTGGTTCTAATTAACCATGTTAGTCACTTCTCACCATATTAGAGTCACTTTGCACCCTATAAAAGTCACTTTCCACCATATATGCAACAATTGACATGTTAACATCATATACATCCAATTTGACATCCTTTTACCACCTATTAATGCCACTTTCATAGAAGTTAATTTTGTTCCACATTTTGGCTCTAATCAACCATGTAAGTCACTGTTCACCATATTAGAGTACATTTACACCATTTAGTCACTTCTCACCATATTAGAGTCACTTTGCACCCTTTAAGAGTCACTTGCCACCAAATATTGATATAATTAACATGTTAACATCATGTACATGCAATTAGACATCCTTTAACCACCTCTTGGTACCCCTTTCGTACAAGTCAATTTTGGGCCACATTTTGGCTCTAATCAATCATGTAAGTGACTTCTCACCATATTAGAGTCACTTTGCACCTTATAAGAGTCACCTGCCATCATATATTGGTCCAATTAACATGTTAACATCATGGACATGCAATTAGAAATCCTTTTACCACCTCTTAGTGCAATATTCATACAAGTCAATTTTGGTCCACATTTTGGTTCTAATTAACCATGTTAGTCACTTCTCACCATATTAGAGTCACTTTGCACCCTATAAGAGTCACTTTCCACCATATATGCAACAATTGACATGTTAACATCATATATATCCAATTTGACATCCTTTTACCACCTCTTAATGCCACTTTCATACAAGTTAATTTTGTTCCACATTTTGGCTCTAATCAACCATGTAAGTCACTGTTCACCATATTAGAGTACCTTTACACCCTATAAGAGTCACTTTGCACCCTATAGGAGTCAGTTGCCACCGTATATTGATACAATTAACATGTTCACATCATGTACATGCAATTAGACATCCTTTAACCACCTCTTGGTACCCCTTTCCTACAAGTCAATTTTGGGCCACATTTTGGCTCTAATCAATCATGTAAGTGACTTCTCACCAAATTAGAGTCACTTTGCACCTTATAAGAGTCACTTGCCATCATATATTGGTACAATTAACATGTTAACATCATGTACATGTTATTAGAAATCCTTTTCCAACCTCTTTGTGCCATATTCATACAAGTCAATTTTGGTCCACATTTTGGTTCTAATTAACCATGTTAGTCACTTTTCACCATATTAGAGTCACTTTGCACCCTTTAAGAGTCACTTGCCACCAAATATTGATATAATTAACATGTTAACATCATGTACATGCAATTAGACATCCTTTAACCACATCTTGGTACCCCTTTCGTACAAGTCAATTTTGGGCCACATTTTGGCTCTAATCAATCATGTAAGTGACTTCTCACCATATTAGAGTCACTTTACACCTTATAAGAGTCACTTGCCATCATATATTGGTACAATTAACATGTTAACATCATGTACATGCAATTAGAAATCCTTTTACCACCTCTTAGTGCCATATTCATACAAGTCAATTTTGGTCCACATTTTAGTTCTAATTAACCGTGTTAGTCACTTCTCACCATAATAGAGTCACTTTGCACCCTATAAGAGTCACTTTCCACCATATATGCAACAATTGACATGTTAACATCATATACATCCAATTTGACATCCTTTTACCACCTATTAATGCCACTTTCATACAAGTTAATTTTGTTCCACATTTTGCCTCTAATCAACCATGTAAGTCACTGTTCACCATATTAGAGTACCTTTACACCCTATAAATGTCACTTGCCCCATATATTGATACAATTAACATGTTAACATTACGTAAATGCAATTAGACATCCTTTAACCACCTCTTGGTACCCCTTTCCTACAAGTCAATTTTGGGCCACATTTTGGCTCTAATCAATCATGTAAGTGACTTCTCACCATATTAGAGTCACTTTGCACCTTATAAGAGTCACTCGCCATCATATATTGGTACAATTAACATGTTGACATCATGTACATCCAATTAGAAATCCTTTTACCACTTGTTAGTGCCATATTCATACAAGTCAATTTTGGTCCACATTTTGGTTCTAATTAACCATGTTAGTCACTTTTCACCATATTAGAGTCACTTTGCACCCTTTAAGAGTCACTTGCCACCAAATATAGATATAATTAACATGTTAACATCATGTACATGCAATTAGACATCCTTTAACCACCTCTTGGTACCCCTTGCGTACAAGTCAATTTTGGGCCACATTTTGGCTCTAATCAATCATGTAAGTGACTTCTCACCATATTCGAGTCACTTTGCACCTTATAAGAGTCACTTGCCATCATATATTGGTACAATTAACATGTTGACATCATGGACATGCAATTAGAAATCCTTTTACCACATATTAGTGCCATATTCATACAAGTCAATTTTGGTCCACATTTTGGTTCTAATTAACCATGTTAGTCCCTTCTCACCATATTAGAGTCACTTTGCACCCTATAAAAGTCACTTTCCACCATATATGCAACAATTGACATGTTAACATCATATACATCCTATTTGACATCCTTTTACCACCTATTAATGCCACTTTCATAGAAGTTAATTTTGTTCCACATTTTGGCTCTAATCAACCATGTAAGTCACTGTTCACCATATTAGAGTACCTTTACACCCTATAAGAGTCACTTTGCACCCTATAGGAGTCACTTGCCACCGTATATTGATACAATTACATTGTTCACATCATGTACATGCAATTAGACATCCTTTAACCACCTCTTGGTACCCCTTTCCTACAAGTCAATTTTGGGCCACATTTTAGCTCTAATCAATCATGTAAGTGACTTCTCACCATATTAGAGTCACTTTGCACCTTATAAGAGTCACTTGCCATCATATATTGGTACAATTAACATGTTAACATCATGTACATGCAATTAGAAATCCTTTTACCACCTCTTAGTGCCATATTCATACAAGTCAATTTTGGTCCACATTTTGGTTCTAATTAACCGTGTTAGTCACTTCTCACCATAATAGAGTCACTTTGCACCCTATAAGAGTCACTTTCCACCATATATGCAACAATTGACATGTTAACATCATATACATCCAATTTGACATCCTTTTACCACCTATTAATGCCACTTTCATACAAGCTAATTTTGTTCCACATTTTGCCTCTAATCAACCATGTAAGTCACTGTTCACCATATTAGAGTACCTTTACACCCTATAAGAGTCACTTGCCCCATATATTGATACAATTAACATGTTAACATCACGTAAATGCAATTAGACATCCTTTAACCACCTCTTGGTACCCCTTTCCTACAAGTCAATTTTGGGCCACATTTTGGCTCTAATCAATCATGTAAGTGACTTCTCACCATATTAGAGTCAATTTGCACCTTATAAGAGTCACTTGCCATCATATATTGGTACAATTAACATGTTAACATCATGTACATGCAATTAGAAATCCTTTTACCACCTCTTAGTGCCATATTCATATAAGTCAATTTTGGTCCACATTTTGGTTCTAATTAACCATGTTAGTCACTTTTCAACATATTAGAGTCACTTTGCACCCTTTAAGAGTCACTTGCCACCAAATATAGATATAATTAACATGTTAACATCATGTACATGCAATTAGACATCCTTTAACCACCTCTTAGTACCCCTTGCGTACAAGTCAATTTTGTCCCACATTTTGGCTCTAATCAATCATGTAAGTGACTTCTCACCATATTAGAGTCACTTTGCACCTTATAAGAGTCACTTGCCATCATATATTGGTACAATTAACATGTTAACATCATGGACATGCAATTAGAAATCCTTTTACCACCTATTAGTGCCATATTCATACAAGTCAATTTTGGTCCACATTTTGGTTCTAATTAACCATGTTAGTCACTTCTCACCATATTAGAGTCACTTTGCACCCTATAAAAGTCACTTTCCACCATATATGCAACAATTGACATGTTAACATCATATACATCCAATTTGACATCCTTTTACCACCTATTAATGCCACTTTCATAGAAGTTAATTTTGTTCCACATTTTGGCTCTAATCAACCATGTAAGTCACTGTTCACCATATTAGAGTACATTTACACCATTTAGTCACTTCTCACCATATTAGAGTCACTTTGCACCCTTTAAGAGTCACTTGCCACCAAATATTGATATAATTAACATGTTAACATCATGTACATGCAATTAGACATCCTTTAACCACCTCTTGGTACCCCTTTCGTACAAGTCAATTTTGGGCCACATTTTGGCTCTAATCAATCATGTAAGTGACTTCTCACCATATTAGAGTCACTTTGCACCTTATAAGAGTCACCTGCCATCATATATTGGTCCAATTAACATGTTAACATCATGGACATGCAATTAGAAATCCTTTTACCACCTCTTAGTGCAATATTCATACAAGTCAATTTTGGTCCACATTTTGGTTCTAATTAACCATGTTAGTCACTTCTCACCATATTAGAGTCACTTTGCACCCTATAAGAGTCACTTTCCACCATATATGCAACAATTGACATGTTAACATCATATATATCCAATTTGACATCCTTTTACCACCTCTTAATGCCACTTTCATACAAGTTAATTTTGTTCCACATTTTGGCTCTAATCAACCATGTAAGTCACTGTTCACCATATTAGAGTACCTTTACACCCTATAAGAGTCACTTTGCACCCTATAGGAGTCAGTTGCCACCGTATATTGATACAATTAACATGTTCACATCATGTACATGCAATTAGACATCCTTTAACCACCTCTTGGTACCCCTTTCCTACAAGTCAATTTTGGGCCACATTTTGGCTCTAATCAATCATGTAAGTGACTTCTCACCAAATTAGAGTCACTTTGCACCTTATAAGAGTCACTTGCCATCATATATTGGTACAATTAACATGTTAACATCATGTACATGTTATTAGAAATCCTTTTCCAACCTCTTTGTGCCATATTCATACAAGTCAATTTTGGTCCACATTTTGGTTCTAATTAACCATGTTAGTCACTTTTCACCATATTAGAGTCACTTTGCACCCTTTAAGAGTCACTTGCCACCAAATATTGATATAATTAACATGTTAACATCATGTACATGCAATTAGACATCCTTTAACCACATCTTGGTACCCCTTTCGTACAAGTCAATTTTGGGCCACATTTTGGCTCTAATCAATCATGTAAGTGACTTCTCACCATATTAGAGTCACTTTACACCTTATAAGAGTCACTTGCCATCATATATTGGTACAATTAACATGTTAACATCATGTACATGCAATTAGAAATCCTTTTACCACCTCTTAGTGCCATATTCATACAAGTCAATTTTGGTCCACATTTTAGTTCTAATTAACCGTGTTAGTCACTTCTCACCATAATAGAGTCACTTTGCACCCTATAAGAGTCACTTTCCACCATATATGCAACAATTGACATGTTAACATCATATACATCCAATTTGACATCCTTTTACCACCTATTAATGCCACTTTCATACAAGTTAATTTTGTTCCACATTTTGCCTCTAATCAACCATGTAAGTCACTGTTCACCATATTAGAGTACCTTTACACCCTATAAATGTCACTTGCCCCATATATTGATACAATTAACATGTTAACATTACGTAAATGCAATTAGACATCCTTTAACCACCTCTTGGTACCCCTTTCCTACAAGTCAATTTTGGGCCACATTTTGGCTCTAATCAATCATGTAAGTGACTTCTCACCATATTAGAGTCACTTTGCACCTTATAAGAGTCACTCGCCATCATATATTGGTACAATTAACATGTTGACATCATGTACATCCAATTAGAAATCCTTTTACCACTTGTTAGTGCCATATTCATACAAGTCAATTTTGGTCCACATTTTGGTTCTAATTAACCATGTTAGTCACTTTTCACCATATTAGAGTCACTTTGCACCCTTTAAGAGTCACTTGCCACCAAATATAGATATAATTAACATGTTAACATCATGTACATGCAATTAGACATCCTTTAACCACCTCTTGGTACCCCTTGCGTACAAGTCAATTTTGGGCCACATTTTGGCTCTAATCAATCATGTAAGTGACTTCTCACCATATTCGAGTCACTTTGCACCTTATAAGAGTCACTTGCCATCATATATTGGTACAATTAACATGTTGACATCATGGACATGCAATTAGAAATCCTTTTACCACATATTAGTGCCATATTCATACAAGTCAATTTTGGTCCACATTTTGGTTCTAATTAACCATGTTAGTCCCTTCTCACCATATTAGAGTCACTTTGCACCCTATAAAAGTCACTTTCCACCATATATGCAACAATTGACATGTTAACATCATATACATCCTATTTGACATCCTTTTACCACCTATTAATGCCACTTTCATAGAAGTTAATTTTGTTCCACATTTTGGCTCTAATCAACCATGTAAGTCACTGTTCACCATATTAGAGTACCTTTACACCCTATAAGAGTCACTTTGCACCCTATAGGAGTCACTTGCCACCGTATATTGATACAATTACATTGTTCACATCATGTACATGCAATTAGACATCCTTTAACCACCTCTTGGTACCCCTTTCCTACAAGTCAATTTTGGGCCACATTTTAGCTCTAATCAATCATGTAAGTGACTTCTCACCATATTAGAGTCACTTTGCACCTTATAAGAGTCACTTGCCATCATATATTGGTACAATTAACATGTTAACATCATGTACATGCAATTAGAAATCCTTTTACCACCTCTTAGTGCCATATTCATACAAGTCAATTTTGGTCCACATTTTGGTTCTAATTAACCGTGTTAGTCACTTCTCACCATAATAGAGTCACTTTGCACCCTATAAGAGTCACTTTCCACCATATATGCAACAATTGACATGTTAACATCATATACATCCAATTTGACATCCTTTTACCACCTATTAATGCCACTTTCATACAAGCTAATTTTGTTCCACATTTTGCCTCTAATCAACCATGTAAGTCACTGTTCACCATATTAGAGTACCTTTACACCCTATAAGAGTCACTTGCCCCATATATTGATACAATTAACATGTTAACATCACGTAAATGCAATTAGACATCCTTTAACCACCTCTTGGTACCCCTTTCCTACAAGTCAATTTTGGGCCACATTTTGGCTCTAATCAATCATGTAAGTGACTTCTCACCATATTAGAGTCAATTTGCACCTTATAAGAGTCACTTGCCATCATATATTGGTACAATTAACATGTTAACATCATGTACATGCAATTAGAAATCCTTTTACCACCTCTTAGTGCCATATTCATATAAGTCAATTTTGGTCCACATTTTGGTTCTAATTAACCATGTTAGTCACTTTTCAACATATTAGAGTCACTTTGCACCCTTTAAGAGTCACTTGCCACCAAATATAGATATAATTAACATGTTAACATCATGTACATGCAATTAGACATCCTTTAACCACCTCTTAGTACCCCTTGCGTACAAGTCAATTTTGTCCCACATTTTGGCTCTAATCAATCATGTAAGTGACTTCTCACCATATTAGAGTCACTTTGCACCTTATAAGAGTCACTTGCCATCATATATTGGTACAATTAACATGTTAACATCATGGACATGCAATTAGAAATCCTTTTACCACCTATTAGTGCCATATTCATACAAGTCAATTTTGGTCCACATTTTGGTTCTAATTAACCATGTTAGTCACTTCTCACCATATTAGAGTCACTTTGCACCCTATAAAAGTCACTTTCCACCATATATGCAACAATTGACATGTTAACATCATATACATCCAATTTGACATCCTTTTACCACCTATTAATGCCACTTTCATAGAAGTTAATTTTGTTCCACATTTTGGCTCTAATCAACCATGTAAGTCACTGTTCTCCATATTAGAGTACATTTACACCATTTAGTCACTTCTCACCATATTAGAGTCACTTTGCACCCTTTAAGAGTCACTTGCCACCAAATATAGATATAATTAACATGTTAACATCATGTACATGCAATTAGACATCCTTTAAGCACCTCTTGGTACCCCTTTCGTACAAGTCAATTTTGGGCCACATTTTGGCTCTAATCAATCATGTAAGTGACTTCTCACCATATTAGAGTCACTTTGCACCTTATAAGAGTCACTTGCCATCATATATTGGTCCAATTAACATGTTAACATCATGGACATGCAATTAGAAATCCTTTTACCACCTCTTAGTGCAATATTCATACAAGTCAATTTTGGTCCACATTTTGGTTCTAATTAACCATGTTAGTCACTTCTCACCATATTAGAGTCACTTTGCACCCTATAAGAGTCACTTTCCACCATATATGCAACAATTGACATGTTAACATCATATATATCCAATTTGACATCCTTTTACCACCTCTTAATGCCACTTTCATACAAGTTAATTTTGTTCCACATTTTGGCTCTAATCAACCATGTAAGTCACTGTTCACCATATTAGAGTACCTTTACACCCTATAAGAGTCACTTTGCACCCTATAGGAGTCAGTTGCCACCGTATATTGATACAATTAACATGTTCACATCATGTACATGCAATTAGACATCCTTTAACCACCTCTTGGTACCCCTTTCCTACAAGTCAATTTTGGGCCACATTTTGGCTCTAATCAATCATGTAAGTGACTTCTCACCAAATTAGAGTCACTTTGCACCTTATAAGAGTCACTTGCCATCATATATTGGTACAATTAACATGTTAACATCATGTACATGTTATTAGAAATCCTTTTCCAACCTCTTTGTGCCATATTCATACAAGTCAATTTTGGTCCACATTTTGGTTCTAATTAACCATGTTAGTCACTTTTCACCATATTAGAGTCACTTTGCACCCTTTAAGAGTCACTTGCCACCAAATATTGATATAATTAACATGTTAACATCATGTACATGCAATTAGACATCCTTTAACCACATCTTGGTACCCCTTTCGTACAAGTCAATTTTGGGCCACATTTTGGCTCTAATCAATCATGTAAGTGACTTCTCACCATATTAGAGTCACTTTACACCTTATAAGAGTCACTTGCCATCATATATTGGTACAATTAACATGTTAACATCATGTACATGCAATTAGAAATCCTTTTACCACCTCTTAGTGCCATATTCATACAAGTCAATTTTGGTCCACATTTTAGTTCTAATTAACCGTGTTAGTCACTTCTCACCATAATAGAGTCACTTTGCACCCTATAAGAGTCACTTTCCACCATATATGCAACAATTGACATGTTAACATCATATACATCCAATTTGACATCCTTTTACCACCTATTAATGCCACTTTCATACAAGTTAATTTTGTTCCACATTTTGCCTCTAATCAACCATGTAAGTCACTGTTCACCATATTAGAGTACCTTTACACCCTATAAATGTCACTTGCCCCATATATTGATACAATTAACATGTTAACATTACGTAAATGCAATTAGACATCCTTTAACCACCTCTTGGTACCCCTTTCCTACAAGTCAATTTTGGGCCACATTTTGGCTCTAATCAATCATGTAAGTGACTTCTCACCATATTAGAGTCACTTTGCACCTTATAAGAGTCACTCGCCATCATATATTGGTACAATTAACATGTTGACATCATGTACATGCAATTAGAAATCCTTTTACCACCTGTTAGTGCCATATTCATACAAGTCAATTTTGGTCCACATTTTGGTTCTAATTAACCATGTTAGTCACTTTTCACCATATTAGAGTCACTTTGCACCCTTTAAGAGTCACTTGCCACCAAATATAGATATAATTAACATGTTAACATCATGTACATGCAATTAGACATCCTTTAACCACCTCTTGGTACCCCTTTCGTACAAGTCAATTTTGTCCCACATTTTGGCTCTAATCAATCATGTAAGTGACTTCTCACCATATTAGAGTCACTTTGCACCTTATAAGAGTCACTTGCCATCATATATTGGTACAATTAACATGTTAACATCATGGACATGCAATTAGAAATCCTTTTACCACCTATTAGTGCCATATTCATACAAGTCAATTTTGGTCCACATTTTGGTTCTAATTAACCATGTTAGTCACTTCTCACCATATTAGAGTCACTTTGCACCCTATAAAAGTCACTTTCCACCATATATGCAACAATTGACATGTTAACATCATATACATCCAATTTGACATCCTTTTACCACCTATTAATGCCACTTTCATAGAAGTTAATTTTGTTCCACATTTTGGCTCTAATCAACCATGTAAGTCACTGTTCATCCATATTAGAGTACATTTACACCATTTAGTCACTTCTCACCATATTAGAGTCACTTTGCACCCTTTAAGAGTCACTTGCCACCAAATATAGATATAATTAACATGTTAACATCATGTACATGCAATTAGACATCCTTTAAGCACCTCTTGGTACCCCTTTCGTACAAGTCAATTTTGGGCCACATTTTGGCTCTAATCAATCATGTAAGTGACTTCTCACCATATTAGAGTCACTTTGCACCTTATAAGAGTCACTTGCCATCATATATTGGTCCAATTAACATGTTAACATCATGGACATGCAATTAGAAATCCTTTTACCACCTCTTAGTGCAATATTCATACAAGTCAATTTTGGTCCACATTTTGGTTCTAATTAACCATGTTAGTCACTTCTCACCATATTAGAGTCACTTTGCACCCTATAAGAGTCACTTTCCACCATATATGCAACAATTGACATGTTAACATCATATATATCCAATTTGACATCCTTTTACCACCTCTTAATGCCACTTTCATACAAGTTAATTTTGTTCCACATTTTGGCTCTAATCAACCATGTAAGTCACTGTTCACCATATTAGAGTACCTTTACACCCTATAAGAGTCACTTTGCACCCTATAGGAGTCAGTTGCCACCGTATATTGATACAATTAACATGTTCACATCATGTACATGCAATTAGACATCCTTTAACCACCTCTTGGTACCCCTTTCCTACAAGTCAATTTTGGGCCACATTTTGGCTCTAATCAATCATGTAAGTGACTTCTCACCAAATTAGAGTCACTTTGCACCTTATAAGAGTCACTTGCCATCATATATTGGTACAATTAACATGTTAACATCATGTACATGTTATTAGAAATCCTTTTCCAACCTCTTTGTGCCATATTCATACAAGTCAATTTTGGTCCACATTTTGGTTCTAATTAACCATGTTAGTCACTTTTCACCATATTAGAGTCACTTTGCACCCTTTAAGAGTCACTTGCCACCAAATATTGATATAATTAACATGTTAACATCATGTACATGCAATTAGACATCCTTTAACCACATCTTGGTACCCCTTTCGTACAAGTCAATTTTGGGCCACATTTTGGCTCTAATCAATCATGTAAGTGACTTCTCACCATATTAGAGTCACTTTACACCTTATAAGAGTCACTTGCCATCATATATTGGTACAATTAACATGTTAACATCATGTACATGCAATTAGAAATCCTTTTACCACCTCTTAGTGCCATATTCATACAAGTCAATTTTGGTCCACATTTTAGTTCTAATTAACCGTGTTAGTCACTTCTCACCATAATAGAGTCACTTTGCACCCTATAAGAGTCACTTTCCACCATATATGCAACAATTGACATGTTAACATCATATACATCCAATTTGACATCCTTTTACCACCTATTAATGCCACTTTCATACAAGTTAATTTTGTTCCACATTTTGCCTCTAATCAACCATGTAAGTCACTGTTCACCATATTAGAGTACCTTTACACCCTATAAATGTCACTTGCCCCATATATTGATACAATTAACATGTTAACATTACGTAAATGCAATTAGACATCCTTTAACCACCTCTTGGTACCCCTTTCCTACAAGTCAATTTTGGGCCACATTTTGGCTCTAATCAATCATGTAAGTGACTTCTCACCATATTAGAGTCACTTTGCACCTTATAAGAGTCACTCGCCATCATATATTGGTACAATTAACATGTTGACATCATGTACATCCAATTAGAAATCCTTTTACCACTTGTTAGTGCCATATTCATACAAGTCAATTTTGGTCCACATTTTGGTTCTAATTAACCATGTTAGTCACTTTTCACCATATTAGAGTCACTTTGCACCCTTTAAGAGTCACTTGCCACCAAATATAGATATAATTAACATGTTAACATCATGTACATGCAATTAGACATCCTTTAACCACCTCTTGGTACCCCTTGCGTACAAGTCAATTTTGGGCCACATTTTGGCTCTAATCAATCATGTAAGTGACTTCTCACCATATTCGAGTCACTTTGCACCTTATAAGAGTCACTTGCCATCATATATTGGTACAATTAACATGTTGACATCATGGACATGCAATTAGAAATCCTTTTACCACATATTAGTGCCATATTCATACAAGTCAATTTTGGTCCACATTTTGGTTCTAATTAACCATGTTAGTCCCTTCTCACCATATTAGAGTCACTTTGCACCCTATAAAAGTCACTTTCCACCATATATGCAACAATTGACATGTTAACATCATATACATCCTATTTGACATCCTTTTACCACCTATTAATGCCACTTTCATAGAAGTTAATTTTGTTCCACATTTTGGCTCTAATCAACCATGTAAGTCACTGTTCACCATATTAGAGTACCTTTACACCCTATAAGAGTCACTTTGCACCCTATAGGAGTCACTTGCCACCGTATATTGATACAATTACATTGTTCACATCATGTACATGCAATTAGACATCCTTTAACCACCTCTTGGTACCCCTTTCCTACAAGTCAATTTTGGGCCACATTTTAGCTCTAATCAATCATGTAAGTGACTTCTCACCATATTAGAGTCACTTTGCACCTTATAAGAGTCACTTGCCATCATATATTGGTACAATTAACATGTTAACATCATGTACATGCAATTAGAAATCCTTTTACCACCTCTTAGTGCCATATTCATACAAGTCAATTTTGGTCCACATTTTGGTTCTAATTAACCGTGTTAGTCACTTCTCACCATAATAGAGTCACTTTGCACCCTATAAGAGTCACTTTCCACCATATATGCAACAATTGACATGTTAACATCATATACATCCAATTTGACATCCTTTTACCACCTATTAATGCCACTTTCATACAAGCTAATTTTGTTCCACATTTTGCCTCTAATCAACCATGTAAGTCACTGTTCACCATATTAGAGTACCTTTACACCCTATAAGAGTCACTTGCCCCATATATTGATACAATTAACATGTTAACATCACGTAAATGCAATTAGACATCCTTTAACCACCTCTTGGTACCCCTTTCCTACAAGTCAATTTTGGGCCACATTTTGGCTCTAATCAATCATGTAAGTGACTTCTCACCATATTAGAGTCAATTTGCACCTTATAAGAGTCACTTGCCATCATATATTGGTACAATTAACATGTTAACATCATGTACATGCAATTAGAAATCCTTTTACCACCTCTTAGTGCCATATTCATATAAGTCAATTTTGGTCCACATTTTGGTTCTAATTAACCATGTTAGTCACTTTTCAACATATTAGAGTCACTTTGCACCCTTTAAGAGTCACTTGCCACCAAATATAGATATAATTAACATGTTAACATCATGTACATGCAATTAGACATCCTTTAACCACCTCTTAGTACCCCTTGCGTACAAGTCAATTTTGTCCCACATTTTGGCTCTAATCAATCATGTAAGTGACTTCTCACCATATTAGAGTCACTTTGCACCTTATAAGAGTCACTTGCCATCATATATTGGTACAATTAACATGTTAACATCATGGACATGCAATTAGAAATCCTTTTACCACCTATTAGTGCCATATTCATACAAGTCAATTTTGGTCCACATTTTGGTTCTAATTAACCATGTTAGTCACTTCTCACCATATTAGAGTCACTTTGCACCCTATAAAAGTCACTTTCCACCATATATGCAACAATTGACATGTTAACATCATATACATCCAATTTGACATCCTTTTACCACCTATTAATGCCACTTTCATAGAAGTTAATTTTGTTCCACATTTTGGCTCTAATCAACCATGTAAGTCACTGTTCACCATATTAGAGTACATTTACACCATTTAGTCACTTCTCACCATATTAGAGTCACTTTGCACCCTTTAAGAGTCACTTGCCACCAAATATTGATATAATTAACATGTTAACATCATGTACATGCAATTAGACATCCTTTAACCACCTCTTGGTACCCCTTTCGTACAAGTCAATTTTGGGCCACATTTTGGCTCTAATCAATCATGTAAGTGACTTCTCACCATATTAGAGTCACTTTGCACCTTATAAGAGTCACTTGCCATCATATATTGGTCCAATTAACATGTTAACATCATGGACATGCAATTAGAAATCCTTTTACCACCTCTTAGTGCAATATTCATACAAGTCAATTTTGGTCCACATTTTGGTTCTAATTAACCATGTTAGTCACTTCTCACCATATTAGAGTCACTTTGCACCCTATAAGAGTCACTTTCCACCATATATGCAACAATTGACATGTTAACATCATATATATCCAATTTGACATCCTTTTACCACCTCTTAATGCCACTTTCATACAAGTTAATTTTGTTCCACATTTTGGCTCTAATCAACCATGTAAGTCACTGTTCACCATATTAGAGTACCTTTACACCCTATAAGAGTCACTTTGCACCCTATAGGAGTCAGTTGCCACCGTATATTGATACAATTAACATGTTCACATCATGTACATGCAATTAGACATCCTTTAACCACCTCTTGGTACCCCTTTCCTACAAGTCAATTTTGGGCCACATTTTGGCTCTAATCAATCATGTAAGTGACTTCTCACCAAATTAGAGTCACTTTGCACCTTATAAGAGTCACTTGCCATCATATATTGGTACAATTAACATGTTAACATCATGTACATGTTATTAGAAATCCTTTTCCAACCTCTTTGTGCCATATTCATACAAGTCAATTTTGGTCCACATTTTGGTTCTAATTAACCATGTTAGTCACTTTTCACCATATTAGAGTCACTTTGCACCCTTTAAGAGTCACTTGCCACCAAATATTGATATAATTAACATGTTAACATCATGTACATGCAATTAGACATCCTTTAACCACATCTTGGTACCCCTTTCGTACAAGTCAATTTTGGGCCACATTTTGGCTCTAATCAATCATGTAAGTGACTTCTCACCATATTAGAGTCACTTTACACCTTATAAGAGTCACTTGCCATCATATATTGGTACAATTAACATGTTAACATCATGTACATGCAATTAGAAATCCTTTTACCACCTCTTAGTGCCATATTCATACAAGTCAATTTTGGTCCACATTTTAGTTCTAATTAACCGTGTTAGTCACTTCTCACCATAATAGAGTCACTTTGCACCCTATAAGAGTCACTTTCCACCATATATGCAACAATTGACATGTTAACATCATATACATCCAATTTGACATCCTTTTACCACCTATTAATGCCACTTTCATACAAGTTAATTTTGTTCCACATTTTGCCTCTAATCAACCATGTAAGTCACTGTTCACCATATTAGAGTACCTTTACACCCTATAAATGTCACTTGCCCCATATATTGATACAATTAACATGTTAACATTACGTAAATGCAATTAGACATCCTTTAACCACCTCTTGGTACCCCTTTCCTACAAGTCAATTTTGGGCCACATTTTGGCTCTAATCAATCATGTAAGTGACTTCTCACCATATTAGAGTCACTTTGCACCTTATAAGAGTCACTTGCCATCATATATTGGTACAATTAACATGTTGACATCATGGACATGCAATTAGAAATCCTTTTACCACATATTAGTGCCATATTCATACAAGTCAATTTTGGTCCACATTTTGGTTCTAATTAACCATGTTAGTCACTTCTCACCATATTAGAGTCACTTTGCACCCTATAAAAGTCACTTTCCACCATATATGCAACAATTGACATGTTAACATCATATACATCCTATTTGACATCCTTTTACCACCTATTAATGCCACTTTCATAGAAGTTAATTTTGTTCCACATTTTGGCTCTAATCAACCATGTAAGTCACTGTTCACCATATTAGAGTACCTTTACACCCTATAAGAGTCACTTTGCACCCTATAGGAGTCACTTGCCACCGTATATTGATACAATTACATTGTTCACATCATGTACATGCAATTAGACATCCTTTAACCACCTCTTGGTACCCCTTTCCTACAAGTCAATTTTGGGCCACATTTTAGCTCTAATCAATCATGTAAGTGACTTCTCACCATATTAGAGTCACTTTGCACCTTATAAGAGTCACTTGCCATCATATATTGGTACAATTAACATGTTAACATCATGTACATGCAATTAGAAATCCTTTTACCACCTCTTAGTGCAATATTCATACAAGTCAATTTTGGTCCACATTTTGGTTCTAATTAACCGTGTTAGTCACTTCTCACCATAATAGAGTCACTTTGCACCCTATAAGAGTCACTTTCCACCATATATGCAACAATTGACATGTTAACATCATATACATCCAATTTGACATCCTTTTACCACCTATTAATGCCACTTTCATACAAGCTAATTTTGTTCCACATTTTGCCTCTAATCAACCATGTAAGTCACTGTTCACCATATTAGAGTACCTTTACACCCTATAAGAGTCACTTGCCCCATATATTGATACAATTAACATGTTAACATCACGTAAATGCAATTAGACATCCTTTAACCACCTCTTGGTACCCCTTTCCTACAAGTCAATTTTGGGCCACATTTTGGCTCTAATCAATCATGTAAGTGACTTCTCACCATATTAGAGTCAATTTGCACCTTATAAGAGTCACTTGCCATCATATATTGGTACAATTAACATGTTAACATCATGTACATGCAATTAGAAATCCTTTTACCACCTCTTAGTGCCATATTCATATAAGTCAATTTTGGTCCACATTTTGGTTCTAATTAACCATGTTAGTCACTTTTCAACATATTAGAGTCACTTTGCACCCTTTAAGAGTCACTTGCCACCAAATATAGATATAATTAACATGTTAACATCATGTACATGCAATTAGACATCCTTTAACCACCTCTTAGTACCCCTTGCGTACAAGTCAATTTTGTCCCACATTTTGGCTCTAATCAATCATGTAAGTGACTTCTCACCATATTAGAGTCACTTTGCACCTTATAAGAGTCACTTGCCATCATATATTGGTACAATTAACATGTTAACATCATGGACATGCAATTAGAAATCCTTTTACCACCTATTAGTGCCATATTCATACAAGTCAATTTTGGTCCACATTTTGGTTCTAATTAACCATGTTAGTCACTTCTCACCATATTAGAGTCACTTTGCACCCTATAAAAGTCACTTTCCACCATATATGCAACAATTGACATGTTAACATCATATACATCCAATTTGACATCCTTTTACCACCTATTAATGCCACTTTCATAGAAGTTAATTTTGTTCCACATTTTGGCTCTAATCAACCATGTAAGTCACTGTTCTCCATATTAGAGTACATTTACACCATTTAGTCACTTCTCACCATATTAGAGTCACTTTGCACCCTTTAAGAGTCACTTGCCACCAAATATAGATATAATTAACATGTTAACATCATGTACATGCAATTAGACATCCTTTAAGCACCTCTTGGTACCCCTTTCGTACAAGTCAATTTTGGGCCACATTTTGGCTCTAATCAATCATGTAAGTGACTTCTCACCATATTAGAGTCACTTTGCACCTTATAAGAGTCACTTGCCATCATATATTGGTCCAATTAACATGTTAACATCATGGACATGCAATTAGAAATCCTTTTACCACCTCTTAGTGCAATATTCATACAAGTCAATTTTGGTCCACATTTGGTTCTAATTAACCATGTTAGTCACTTCTCACCATATTAGAGTCACTTTGCACCCTATAAGAGTCACTTTCCACCATATATGCAACAATTGACATGTTAACATCATATATATCCAATTTGACATCCTTTTACCACCTCTTAATGCCACTTTCATACAAGTTAATTTTGTTCCACATTTTGGCTCTAATCAACCATGTAAGTCACTGTTCACCATATTAGAGTACCTTTACACCCTATAAGAGTCACTTTGCACCCTATAGGAGTCAGTTGCCACCGTATATTGATACAATTAACATGTTCACATCATGTACATGCAATTAGACATCCTTTAACCACCTCTTGGTACCCCTTTCCTACAAGTCAATTTTGGGCCACATTTTGGCTCTAATCAATCATGTAAGTGACTTCTCACCAAATTAGAGTCACTTTGCACCTTATAAGAGTCACTTGCCATCATATATTGGTACAATTAACATGTTAACATCATGTACATGTTATTAGAAATCCTTTTCCAACCTCTTTGTGCCATATTCATACAAGTCAATTTTGGTCCACATTTTGGTTCTAATTAACCATGTTAGTCACTTTTCACCATATTAGAGTCACTTTGCACCCTTTAAGAGTCACTTGCCACCAAATATTGATATAATTAACATGTTAACATCATGTACATGCAATTAGACATCCTTTAACCACATCTTGGTACCCCTTTCGTACAAGTCAATTTTGGGCCACATTTTGGCTCTAATCAATCATGTAAGTGACTTCTCACCATATTAGAGTCACTTTACACCTTATAAGAGTCACTTGCCATCATATATTGGTACAATTAACATGTTAACATCATGTACATGCAATTAGAAATCCTTTTACCACCTCTTAGTGCCATATTCATACAAGTCAATTTTGGTCCACATTTTAGTTCTAATTAACCGTGTTAGTCACTTCTCACCATAATAGAGTCACTTTGCACCCTATAAGAGTCACTTTCCACCATATATGCAACAATTGACATGTTAACATCATATACATCCAATTTGACATCCTTTTACCACCTATTAATGCCACTTTCATACAAGTTAATTTTGTTCCACATTTTGCCTCTAATCAACCATGTAAGTCACTGTTCACCATATTAGAGTACCTTTACACCCTATAAATGTCACTTGCCCCATATATTGATACAATTAACATGTTAACATTACGTAAATGCAATTAGACATCCTTTAACCACCTCTTGGTACCCCTTTCCTACAAGTCAATTTTGGGCCACATTTTGGCTCTAATCAATCATGTAAGTGACTTCTCACCATATTAGAGTCACTTTGCACCTTATAAGAGTCACTCGCCATCATATATTGGTACAATTAACATGTTGACATCATGTACATGCAATTAGAAATCCTTTTACCACCTGTTAGTGCCATATTCATACAAGTCAATTTTGGTCCACATTTTGGTTCTAATTAACCATGTTAGTCACTTTTCACCATATTAGAGTCACTTTGCACCCTTTAAGAGTCACTTGCCACCAAATATAGATATAATTAACATGTTAACATCATGTACATGCAATTAGACATCCTTTAACCACCTCTTGGTACCCCTTTCGTACAAGTCAATTTTGTCCCACATTTTGGCTCTAATCAATCATGTAAGTGACTTCTCACCATATTAGAGTCACTTTGCACCTTATAAGAGTCACTTGCCATCATATATTGGTACAATTAACATGTTAACATCATGGACATGCAATTAGAAATCCTTTTACCACCTATTAGTGCCATATTCATACAAGTCAATTTTGGTCCACATTTTGGTTCTAATTAACCATGTTAGTCACTTCTCACCATATTAGAGTCACTTTGCACCCTATAAAAGTCACTTTCCACCATATATGCAACAATTGACATGTTAACATCATATACATCCAATTTGACATCCTTTTACCACCTATTAATGCCACTTTCATAGAAGTTAATTTTGTTCCACATTTTGGCTCTAATCAACCATGTAAGTCACTGTTCTCCATATTAGAGTACATTTACACCATTTAGTCACTTCTCACCATATTAGAGTCACTTTGCACCCTTTAAGAGTCACTTGCCACCAAATATAGATATAATTAACATGTTAACATCATGTACATGCAATTAGACATCCTTTAAGCACCTCTTGGTACCCCTTTCGTACAAGTCAATTTTGGGCCACATTTTGGCTCTAATCAATCATGTAAGTGACTTCTCACCATATTAGAGTCACTTTGCACCTTATAAGAGTCACTTGCCATCATATATTGGTCCAATTAACATGTTAACATCATGGACATGCAATTAGAAATCCTTTTACCACCTCTTAGTGCAATATTCATACAAGTCAATTTTGGTCCACATTTTGGTTCTAATTAACCATGTTAGTCACTTCTCACCATATTAGAGTCACTTTGCACCCTATAAGAGTCACTTTCCACCATATATGCAACAATTGACATGTTAACATCATATATATCCAATTTGACATCCTTTTACCACCTCTTAATGCCACTTTCATACAAGTTAATTTTGTTCCACATTTTGGCTCTAATCAACCATGTAAGTCACTGTTCACCATATTAGAGTACCTTTACACCCTATAAGAGTCACTTTGCACCCTATAGGAGTCAGTTGCCACCGTATATTGATACAATTAACATGTTCACATCATGTACATGCAATTAGACATCCTTTAACCACCTCTTGGTACCCCTTTCCTACAAGTCAATTTTGGGCCACATTTTGGCTCTAATCAATCATGTAAGTGACTTCTCACCAAATTAGAGTCACTTTGCACCTTATAAGAGTCACTTGCCATCATATATTGGTACAATTAACATGTTAACATCATGTACATGTTATTAGAAATCCTTTTCCAACCTCTTTGTGCCATATTCATACAAGTCAATTTTGGTCCACATTTTGGTTCTAATTAACCATGTTAGTCACTTTTCACCATATTAGAGTCACTTTGCACCCTTTAAGAGTCACTTGCCACCAAATATTGATATAATTAACATGTTAACATCATGTACATGCAATTAGACATCCTTTAACCACATCTTGGTACCCCTTTCGTACAAGTCAATTTTGGGCCACATTTTGGCTCTAATCAATCATGTAAGTGACTTCTCACCATATTAGAGTCACTTTACACCTTATAAGAGTCACTTGCCATCATATATTGGTACAATTAACATGTTAACATCATGTACATGCAATTAGAAATCCTTTTACCACCTCTTAGTGCCATATTCATACAAGTCAATTTTGGTCCACATTTTAGTTCTAATTAACCGTGTTAGTCACTTCTCACCATAATAGAGTCACTTTGCACCCTATAAGAGTCACTTTCCACCATATATGCAACAATTGACATGTTAACATCATATACATCCAATTTGACATCCTTTTACCACCTATTAATGCCACTTTCATACAAGTTAATTTTGTTCCACATTTTGCCTCTAATCAACCATGTAAGTCACTGTTCACCATATTAGAGTACCTTTACACCCTATAAATGTCACTTGCCCCATATATTGATACAATTAACATGTTAACATTACGTAAATGCAATTAGACATCCTTTAACCACCTCTTGGTACCCCTTTCCTACAAGTCAATTTTGGGCCACATTTTGGCTCTAATCAATCATGTAAGTGACTTCTCACCATATTAGAGTCACTTTGCACCTTATAAGAGTCACTCGCCATCATATATTGGTACAATTAACATGTTGACATCATGTACATCCAATTAGAAATCCTTTTACCACTTGTTAGTGCCATATTCATACAAGTCAATTTTGGTCCACATTTTGGTTCTAATTAACCATGTTAGTCACTTTTCACCATATTAGAGTCACTTTGCACCCTTTAAGAGTCACTTGCCACCAAATATAGATATAATTAACATGTTAACATCATGTACATGCAATTAGACATCCTTTAACCACCTCTTGGTACCCCTTGCGTACAAGTCAATTTTGGGCCACATTTTGGCTCTAATCAATCATGTAAGTGACTTCTCACCATATTCGAGTCACTTTGCACCTTATAAGAGTCACTTGCCATCATATATTGGTACAATTAACATGTTGACATCATGGACATGCAATTAGAAATCCTTTTACCACATATTAGTGCCATATTCATACAAGTCAATTTTGGTCCACATTTTGGTTCTAATTAACCATGTTAGTCCCTTCTCACCATATTAGAGTCACTTTGCACCCTATAAAAGTCACTTTCCACCATATATGCAACAATTGACATGTTAACATCATATACATCCTATTTGACATCCTTTTACCACCTATTAATGCCACTTTCATAGAAGTTAATTTTGTTCCACATTTTGGCTCTAATCAACCATGTAAGTCACTGTTCACCATATTAGAGTACCTTTACACCCTATAAGAGTCACTTTGCACCCTATAGGAGTCACTTGCCACCGTATATTGATACAATTACATTGTTCACATCATGTACATGCAATTAGACATCCTTTAACCACCTCTTGGTACCCCTTTCCTACAAGTCAATTTTGGGCCACATTTTAGCTCTAATCAATCATGTAAGTGACTTCTCACCATATTAGAGTCACTTTGCACCTTATAAGAGTCACTTGCCATCATATATTGGTACAATTAACATGTTAACATCATGTACATGCAATTAGAAATCCTTTTACCACCTCTTAGTGCCATATTCATACAAGTCAATTTTGGTCCACATTTTGGTTCTAATTAACCGTGTTAGTCACTTCTCACCATAATAGAGTCACTTTGCACCCTATAAGAGTCACTTTCCACCATATATGCAACAATTGACATGTTAACATCATATACATCCAATTTGACATCCTTTTACCACCTATTAATGCCACTTTCATACAAGCTAATTTTGTTCCACATTTTGCCTCTAATCAACCATGTAAGTCACTGTTCACCATATTAGAGTACCTTTACACCCTATAAGAGTCACTTGCCCCATATATTGATACAATTAACATGTTAACATCACGTAAATGCAATTAGACATCCTTTAACCACCTCTTGGTACCCCTTTCCTACAAGTCAATTTTGGGCCACATTTTGGCTCTAATCAATCATGTAAGTGACTTCTCACCATATTAGAGTCAATTTGCACCTTATAAGAGTCACTTGCCATCATATATTGGTACAATTAACATGTTAACATCATGTACATGCAATTAGAAATCCTTTTACCACCTCTTAGTGCCATATTCATATAAGTCAATTTTGGTCCACATTTTGGTTCTAATTAACCATGTTAGTCACTTTTCAACATATTAGAGTCACTTTGCACCCTTTAAGAGTCACTTGCCACCAAATATAGATATAATTAACATGTTAACATCATGTACATGCAATTAGACATCCTTTAACCACCTCTTAGTACCCCTTGCGTACAAGTCAATTTTGTCCCACATTTTGGCTCTAATCAATCATGTAAGTGACTTCTCACCATATTAGAGTCACTTTGCACCTTATAAGAGTCACTTGCCATCATATATTGGTACAATTAACATGTTAACATCATGGACATGCAATTAGAAATCCTTTTACCACCTATTAGTGCCATATTCATACAAGTCAATTTTGGTCCACATTTTGGTTCTAATTAACCATGTTAGTCACTTCTCACCATATTAGAGTCACTTTGCACCCTATAAAAGTCACTTTCCACCATATATGCAACAATTGACATGTTAACATCATATACATCCAATTTGACATCCTTTTACCACCTATTAATGCCACTTTCATAGAAGTTAATTTTGTTCCACATTTTGGCTCTAATCAACCATGTAAGTCACTGTTCTCCATATTAGAGTACATTTACACCATTTAGTCACTTCTCACCATATTAGAGTCACTTTGCACCCTTTAAGAGTCACTTGCCACCAAATATAGATATAATTAACATGTTAACATCATGTACATGCAATTAGACATCCTTTAAGCACCTCTTGGTACCCCTTTCGTACAAGTCAATTTTGGGCCACATTTTGGCTCTAATCAATCATGTAAGTGACTTCTCACCATATTAGAGTCACTTTGCACCTTATAAGAGTCACTTGCCATCATATATTGGTCCAATTAACATGTTAACATCATGGACATGCAATTAGAAATCCTTTTACCACCTCTTAGTGCAATATTCATACAAGTCAATTTTGGTCCACATTTTGGTTCTAATTAACCATGTTAGTCACTTCTCACCATATTAGAGTCACTTTGCACCCTATAAGAGTCACTTTCCACCATATATGCAACAATTGACATGTTAACATCATATATATCCAATTTGACATCCTTTTACCACCTCTTAATGCCACTTTCATACAAGTTAATTTTGTTCCACATTTTGGCTCTAATCAACCATGTAAGTCACTGTTCACCATATTAGAGTACCTTTACACCCTATAAGAGTCACTTTGCACCCTATAGGAGTCAGTTGCCACCGTATATTGATACAATTAACATGTTCACATCATGTACATGCAATTAGACATCCTTTAACCACCTCTTGGTACCCCTTTCCTACAAGTCAATTTTGGGCCACATTTTGGCTCTAATCAATCATGTAAGTGACTTCTCACCAAATTAGAGTCACTTTGCACCTTATAAGAGTCACTTGCCATCATATATTGGTACAATTAACATGTTAACATCATGTACATGTTATTAGAAATCCTTTTCCAACCTCTTTGTGCCATATTCATACAAGTCAATTTTGGTCCACATTTTGGTTCTAATTAACCATGTTAGTCACTTTTCACCATATTAGAGTCACTTTGCACCCTTTAAGAGTCACTTGCCACCAAATATTGATATAATTAACATGTTAACATCATGTACATGCAATTAGACATCCTTTAACCACATCTTGGTACCCCTTTCGTACAAGTCAATTTTGGGCCACATTTTGGCTCTAATCAATCATGTAAGTGACTTCTCACCATATTAGAGTCACTTTACACCTTATAAGAGTCACTTGCCATCATATATTGGTACAATTAACATGTTAACATCATGTACATGCAATTAGAAATCCTTTTACCACCTCTTAGTGCCATATTCATACAAGTCAATTTTGGTCCACATTTTAGTTCTAATTAACCGTGTTAGTCACTTCTCACCATAATAGAGTCACTTTGCACCCTATAAGAGTCACTTTCCACCATATATGCAACAATTGACATGTTAACATCATATACATCCAATTTGACATCCTTTTACCACCTATTAATGCCACTTTCATACAAGTTAATTTTGTTCCACATTTTGCCTCTAATCAACCATGTAAGTCACTGTTCACCATATTAGAGTACCTTTACACCCTATAAATGTCACTTGCCCCATATATTGATACAATTAACATGTTAACATTACGTAAATGCAATTAGACATCCTTTAACCACCTCTTGGTACCCCTTTCCTACAAGTCAATTTTGGGCCACATTTTGGCTCTAATCAATCATGTAAGTGACTTCTCACCATATTAGAGTCACTTTGCACCTTATAAGAGTCACTCGCCATCATATATTGGTACAATTAACATGTTGACATCATGTACATGCAATTAGAAATCCTTTTACCACCTGTTAGTGCCATATTCATACAAGTCAATTTTGGTCCACATTTTGGTTCTAATTAACCATGTTAGTCACTTTTCACCATATTAGAGTCACTTTGCACCCTTTAAGAGTCACTTGCCACCAAATATAGATATAATTAACATGTTAACATCATGTACATGCAATTAGACATCCTTTAACCACCTCTTGGTACCCCTTTCGTACAAGTCAATTTTGTCCCACATTTTGGCTCTAATCAATCATGTAAGTGACTTCTCACCATATTAGAGTCACTTTGCACCTTATAAGAGTCACTTGCCATCATATATTGGTACAATTAACATGTTAACATCATGGACATGCAATTAGAAATCCTTTTACCACCTATTAGTGCCATATTCATACAAGTCAATTTTGGTCCACATTTTGGTTCTAATTAACCATGTTAGTCACTTCTCACCATATTAGAGTCACTTTGCACCCTATAAAAGTCACTTTCCACCATATATGCAACAATTGACATGTTAACATCATATACATCCAATTTGACATCCTTTTACCACCTATTAATGCCACTTTCATAGAAGTTAATTTTGTTCCACATTTTGGCTCTAATCAACCATGTAAGTCACTGTTCTCCATATTAGAGTACATTTACACCATTTAGTCACTTCTCACCATATTAGAGTCACTTTGCACCCTTTAAGAGTCACTTGCCACCAAATATAGATATAATTAACATGTTAACATCATGTACATGCAATTAGACATCCTTTAAGCACCTCTTGGTACCCCTTTCGTACAAGTCAATTTTGGGCCACATTTTGGCTCTAATCAATCATGTAAGTGACTTCTCACCATATTAGAGTCACTTTGCACCTTATAAGAGTCACTTGCCATCATATATTGGTCCAATTAACATGTTAACATCATGGACATGCAATTAGAAATCCTTTTACCACCTCTTAGTGCAATATTCATACAAGTCAATTTTGGTCCACATTTTGGTTCTAATTAACCATGTTAGTCACTTCTCACCATATTAGAGTCACTTTGCACCCTATAAGAGTCACTTTCCACCATATATGCAACAATTGACATGTTAACATCATATATATCCAATTTGACATCCTTTTACCACCTCTTAATGCCACTTTCATACAAGTTAATTTTGTTCCACATTTTGGCTCTAATCAACCATGTAAGTCACTGTTCACCATATTAGAGTACCTTTACACCCTATAAGAGTCACTTTGCACCCTATAGGAGTCAGTTGCCACCGTATATTGATACAATTAACATGTTCACATCATGTACATGCAATTAGACATCCTTTAACCACCTCTTGGTACCCCTTTCCTACAAGTCAATTTTGGGCCACATTTTGGCTCTAATCAATCATGTAAGTGACTTCTCACCAAATTAGAGTCACTTTGCACCTTATAAGAGTCACTTGCCATCATATATTGGTACAATTAACATGTTAACATCATGTACATGTTATTAGAAATCCTTTTCCAACCTCTTTGTGCCATATTCATACAAGTCAATTTTGGTCCACATTTTGGTTCTAATTAACCATGTTAGTCACTTTTCACCATATTAGAGTCACTTTGCACCCTTTAAGAGTCACTTGCCACCAAATATTGATATAATTAACATGTTAACATCATGTACATGCAATTAGACATCCTTTAACCACATCTTGGTACCCCTTTCGTACAAGTCAATTTTGGTCCACATTTTAGTTCTAATTAACCGTGTTAGTCACTTCTCACCATAATAGAGTCACTTTGCACCCTATAAGAGTCACTTTCCACCATATATGCAACAATTGACATGTTAACATCATATACATCCAATTTGACATCCTTTTACCACCTATTAATGCCACTTTCATACAAGTTAATTTTGTTCCACATTTTGCCTCTAATCAACCATGTAAGTCACTGTTCACCATATTAGAGTACCTTTACACCCTATAAATGTCACTTGCCCCATATATTGATACAATTAACATGTTAACATTACGTAAATGCAATTAGACATCCTTTAACCACCTCTTGGTACCCCTTTCCTACAAGTCAATTTTGGGCCACATTTTGGCTCTAATCAATCATGTAAGTGACTTCTCACCATATTAGAGTCACTTTGCACCTTATAAGAGTCACTCGCCATCATATATTGGTACAATTAACATGTTGACATCATGTACATGCAATTAGAAATCCTTTTACCACCTGTTAGTGCCATATTCATACAAGTCAATTTTGGTCCACATTTTGGTTCTAATTAACCATGTTAGTCACTTTTCACCATATTAGAGTCACTTTGCACCCTTTAAGAGTCACTTGCCACCAAATATAGATATAATTAACATGTTAACATCATGTACATGCAATTAGACATCCTTTAACCACCTCTTGGTACCCCTTGCGTACAAGTCAATTTTGGGCCACATTTTGGCTCTAATCAATCATGTAAGTGACTTCTCACCATATTAGAGTCACTTTGCACCTTATAAGAGTCACTTGCCATCATATATTGGTACAATTAACATGTTGACATCATGGACATGCAATTAGAAATCCTTTTACCACATATTAGTGCCATATTCATACAAGTCAATTTTGGTCCACATTTTGGTTCTAATTAACCATGTTAGTCCCTTCTCACCATATTAGAGTCACTTTGCACCCTATAAAAGTCACTTTCCACCATATATGCAACAATTGACATGTTAACATCATATACATCCAATTTGACATCCTTTTACCACCTATTAATGCCACTTTCATAGAAGTTAATTTTGTTCCACATTTTGGCTCTAATCAACCATGTAAGTCACTGTTCACCATATTAGAGTACCTTTACACCCTATAAGAGTCACTTTGCACCCTATAGGAGTCACTTGCCACCGTATATTGATACAATTACATTGTTCACATCATGTACATGCAATTAGACATCCTTTAACCACCTCTTGGTACCCCTTTCCTACAAGTCAATTTTGGGCCACATTTTAGCTCTAATCAATCATGTAAGTGACTTCTCACCATATTAGAGTCACTTTGCACCTTATAAGAGTCACTTGCCATCATATATTGGTACAATTAACATGTTAACATCATGTACATGCAATTAGAAATCCTTTTACCACCTCTTAGTGCCATATTCATACAAGTCAATTTTGGTCCACATTTTGGTTCTAATTAACCGTGTTAGTCACTTCTCACCATAATAGAGTCACTTTGCACCCTATAAGAGTCACTTTCCACCATATATGCAACAATTGACATGTTAACATCATATACATCCAATTTGACATCCTTTTACCACCTATTAATGCCACTTTCATACAAGCTAATTTTGTTCCACATTTTGCCTCTAATCAACCATGTAAGTCACTGTTCACCATATTAGAGTACCTTTACACCCTATAAGAGTCACTTGCCCCATATATTGATACAATTAACATGTTAACATCACGTAAATGCAATTAGACATCCTTTAACCACCTCTTGGTACCCCTTTCCTACAAGTCAATTTTGGGCCACATTTTGGCTCTAATCAATCATGTAAGTGACTTCTCACCATATTAGAGTCAATTTGCACCTTATAAGAGTTACTTGCCATCATATATTGGTACAATTAACATGTTAACATCATGTACATGCAATTAGAAATCCTTTTACCACCTCTTAGTGCCATATTCATATAAGTCAATTTTGGTCCACATTTTGGTTCTAATTAACCATGTTAGTCACTTTTCAACATATTAGAGTCACTTTGCACCCTTTAAGAGTCACTTGCCACCAAATATAGATATAATTAACATGTTAACATCATGTACATGCAATTAGACATCCTTTAACCACCTCTTAGTACCCCTTGCGTACAAGTCAATTTTGTCCCACATTTTGGCTCTAATCAATCATGTAAGTGACTTCTCACCATATTAGAGTCACTTTGCACCTTATAAGAGTCACTTGCCATCATATATTGGTACAATTAACATGTTAACATCATGGACATGCAATTAGAAATCCTTTTACCACCTATTAGTGCCATATTCATACAAGTCAATTTTGGTCCACATTTTGGTTCTAATTAACCATGTTAGTCACTTCTCACCATATTAGAGTCACTTTGCACCCTATAAAAGTCACTTTCCACCATATATGCAACAATTGACATGTTAACATCATATACATCCAATTTGACATCCTTTTACCACCTATTAATGCCACTTTCATAGAAGTTAATTTTGTTCCACATTTTGGCTCTAATCAACCATGTAAGTCACTGTTCTCCATATTAGAGTACATTTACACCATTTAGTCACTTCTCACCATATTAGAGTCACTTTGCACCCTTTAAGAGTCACTTGCCACCAAATATAGATATAATTAACATGTTAACATCATGTACATGCAATTAGACATCCTTTAACCACCTCTTGGTACCCCTTTCGTACAAGTCAATTTTGGGCCACATTTTGGCTCTAATCAATCATGTAAGTGACTTCTCACCATATTAGAGTCACTTTGCACCTTATAAGAGTCACTTGCCATCATATATTGGTCCAATTAACATGTTAACATCATGGACATGCAATTAGAAATCCTTTTACCACCTCTTAGTGCAATATTCATACAAGTCAATTTTGGTCCACATTTTGGTTCTAATTAACCATGTTAGTCACTTCTCACCATATTAGAGTCACTTTGCACCCTATAAGAGTCACTTTCCACCATATATGCAACAATTGACATGTTAACATCATATACATCCAATTTGACATCCTTTTACCACCTCTTAATGCCACTTTCATACAAGTTAATTTTGTTCCACATTTTGGCTCTAATCAACCATGTAAGTCACTGTTCACCATATTAGAGTACCTTTACACCCTATAAGAGTCACTTTGCACCCTATAGGAGTCAGTTGCCACCGTATATTGATACAATTAACATGTTCACATCATGTACATGCAATTAGACATCCTTTAACCACCTCTTGGTACCCCTTTCCTACAAGTCAATTTTGGGCCACATTTTGGCTCTAATCAATCATGTAAGTGACTTCTCACCATATTAGAGTCACTTTGCACCTTATAAGAGTCACTTGCCATCATATATTGGTACAATTAACATGTTAACATCATGTACCTGTTATTAGAAATCCTTTTCCAACCTCTTTGTGCCATATTCATACAAGTCAATTTTGGTCCACATTTTGGTTCTAATTAACCATGTTAGTCACTTTTCACCATATTAGAGTCACTTTGCACCCTTTAAGAGTCACTTGCCACCAAATATTGATATAATTAACATGTTAACATCATGTACATGCAATTAGACATCCTTTAACCACCTCTTGGTACCCCTTTCGTATAAGTCAATTTTGGGCCACATTTTGGCTCTAATCAATCATGTAAGTGACTTCTCACCATATTAGAGTCACTTTACACCTTATAAGAGTCACTTGCCATCATATATTGGTACAATTAACATGTTAACATCATGTACATGCAATTAGAAATCCTTTTACCCCCTCTTAGTGCCATATTCATACAAGTCAATTTTGGTCCACATTTTAGTTCTAATTAACCGTGTTAGTCACTTCTCACCATAATAGAGTCACTTTGCACCCTATAAGAGTCACTTTCCACCATATATGCAACAATTGACATGTTAACATCATATACATCCAATTTGACATCCTTTTACCACCTCTTAATGCCACTCTCATACAAGTTAATTTTGTTCCACATTTTGGCTCTAATCAACCATGTAAGTCACTGTTCACCATATTAGAGTACCTTTACACCCTATAAGAGTCACTTTGCACCCTATAGGAGTCAGTTGCCACCGTATATTGATACAATTAACATGTTCACATCATGTACATGCAATTAGACATCCTTTAACCACCTCTTGGTACCCCTTTCGTACAAGTCAATTTTGGGCCACATTTTGGCTCTAATCAATCATGTAAGTGACTTCTCACCATATTAGAGTCACTTTGCACCTTATAAGAGTCACTTGCCATCATATATTGGTCCAATTAACATGTTAACATCATGGACATGCAATTAGAAATCCTTTTACCACCTCTTAGTGCAATATTCATACAAGTCAATTTTGGTCCACATTTTGGTTCTAATTAACCATGTTAGTCACTTCTCACCATATTAGAGTCACTTTGCACCCTATAAGAGTCACTTTCCACCATATATGCAACAATTGACATGTTAACATCATATACATCCAATTTGACATCCTTTTACCACCTCTTAATGCCACTTTCATACAAGTTAATTTTGTTCCACATTTTGGCTCTAATCAACCATGTAAGTCACTGTTCACCATATTAGAGTACCTTTACACCCTATAAGAGTCACTTTGCACCCTATAGGAGTCAGTTGCCACCGTATATTGATACAATTAACATGTTCACATCATGTACATGCAATTAGACATCCTTTAACCACCTCTTGGTACCCCTTTCCTACAAGTCAATTTTGGGCCACATTTTGGCTCTAATCAATCATGTAAGTGACTTCTCACCATATTAGAGTCACTTTGCACCTTATAAGAGTCACTTGCCATCATATATTAGTACAATTAACATGTTAACATCATGTACATGTTATTAGAAATCCTTTTCCAACCTCTTTGTGCCATATTCATACAAGTCAATTTTGGTCCACATTTTGGAAAATTAACCATGTTAGTCACTTTTCACCATATTAGAGTCACTTTGCACCCTTTAAGAGTCACTTGCCACCAAATATTGATATAATTAACATGTTAAGATCATGTACATGCAATTAGACATCCTTTAACCACCTCTTGGTACCCCTTTCGTACAAGTCAATTTTGGGCCACATTTTGGCTCTAATCAATCATGTAAGTGACTTCTCACCATATTAGAGTCACTTTGCACCTTATAAGAGTCACTTGCCATCATATATTAGTACAATTAACATGTTAACATCATGTACATGTTATTAGAAATCCTTTTCCAACCTCTTTGTGCCATATTCATACAAGTCAATTTTGGTCCACATTTTGGAAAATTAACCATGTTAGTCACTTTTCACCATATTAGAGTCACTTTGCACCTTATAAGAGTCACTCGCCATCATATATTGGTACAATTAACATGTTGACATCATGTACATGCAATTAGAAATCCTTTTACCACCTGTTAGTGCCATATTCATACAAGTCAATTTTGGTCCACATTTTGGTTCTAATTAACCATGTTAGTCACTTCTCACCATATTAGAGTCACTTTGCACCCTATAAAAGTCACTTTCCACCATATATGCAACAATTGACATGTTAACATCATATACATCCAATTTGACATCCTTTTACCACCTATTAATGCCACTTTCATAGAAGTTAATTTTGTTCCACATTTTGGCTCTAATCAACCATGTAAGTCACTGTTCTCCATATTAGAGTACATTTACACCATTTAGTCACTTCTCACCATATTAGAGTCACTTTGCACCCTTTAAGAGTCACTTGCCACCAAATATAGATATAATTAACATGTTAACATCATGTACATGCAATTAGACATCCTTTAACCACCTCTTGGTACCCCTTTCGTACAAGTCAATTTTGGGCCACATTTTGGCTCTAATCAATCATGTAAGTGACTTCTCACCATATTAGAGTCACTTTGCACCTTATAAGAGTCACTTGCCATCATATATTGGTCCAATTAACATGTTAACATCATGGACATGCAATTAGAAATCCTTTTACCACCTCTTAGTGCAATATTCATACAAGTCAATTTTGGTCCACATTTTGGTTCTAATTAACCATGTTAGTCACTTCTCACCATATTAGAGTCACTTTGCACCCTATAAGAGTCACTTTCCACCATATATGCAACAATTGACATGTTAACATCATATACATCCAATTTGACATCCTTTTACCACCTCTTAATGCCACTTTCATACAAGTTAATTTTGTTCCACATTTTGGCTCTAATCAACCATGTAAGTCACTGTTCACCATATTAGAGTACCTTTACACCCTATAAGAGTCACTTTGCACCCTATAGGAGTCAGTTGCCACCGTATATTGATACAATTAACATGTTCACATCATGTACATGCAATTAGACATCCTTTAACCACCTCTTGGTACCCCTTTCCTACAAGTCAATTTTGGGCCACATTTTGGCTCTAATCAATCATGTAAGTGACTTCTCACCATATTAGAGTCACTTTGCACCTTATAAGAGTCACTTGCCATCATATATTGGTACAATTAACATGTTAACATCATGTACCTGTTATTAGAAATCCTTTTCCAACCTCTTTGTGCCATATTCATACAAGTCAATTTTGGTCCACATTTTGGTTCTAATTAACCATGTTAGTCACTTTTCACCATATTAGAGTCACTTTGCACCCTTTAAGAGTCACTTGCCACCAAATATTGATATAATTAACATGTTAACATCATGTACATGCAATTAGACATCCTTTAACCACCTCTTGGTACCCCTTTCGTATAAGTCAATTTTGGGCCACATTTTGGCTCTAATCAATCATGTAAGTGACTTCTCACCATATTAGAGTCACTTTACACCTTATAAGAGTCACTTGCCATCATATATTGGTACAATTAACATGTTAACATCATGTACATGCAATTAGAAATCCTTTTACCCCCTCTTAGTGCCATATTCATACAAGTCAATTTTGGTCCACATTTTAGTTCTAATTAACCGTGTTAGTCACTTCTCACCATAATAGAGTCACTTTGCACCCTATAAGAGTCACTTTCCACCATATATGCAACAATTGACATGTTAACATCATATACATCCAATTTGACATCCTTTTACCACCTCTTAATGCCACTCTCATACAAGTTAATTTTGTTCCACATTTTGGCTCTAATCAACCATGTAAGTCACTGTTCACCATATTAGAGTACCTTTACACCCTATAAGAGTCACTTTGCACCCTATAGGAGTCAGTTGCCACCGTATATTGATACAATTAACATGTTCACATCATGTACATGCAATTAGACATCCTTTAACCACCTCTTGGTACCCCTTTCGTACAAGTCAATTTTGGGCCACATTTTGGCTCTAATCAATCATGTAAGTGACTTCTCACCATATTAGAGTCACTTTGCACCTTATAAGAGTCACTTGCCATCATATATTGGTCCAATTAACATGTTAACATCATGGACATGCAATTAGAAATCCTTTTACCACCTCTTAGTGCAATATTCATACAAGTCAATTTTGGTCCACATTTTGGTTCTAATTAACCATGTTAGTCACTTCTCACCATATTAGAGTCACTTTGCACCCTATAAGAGTCACTTTCCACCATATATGCAACAATTGACATGTTAACATCATATACATCCAATTTGACATCCTTTTACCACCTCTTAATGCCACTTTCATACAAGTTAATTTTGTTCCACATTTTGGCTCTAATCAACCATGTAAGTCACTGTTCACCATATTAGAGTACCTTTACACCCTATAAGAGTCACTTTGCACCCTATAGGAGTCAGTTGCCACCGTATATTGATACAATTAACATGTTCACATCATGTACATGCAATTAGACATCCTTTAACCACCTCTTGGTACCCCTTTCCTACAAGTCAATTTTGGGCCACATTTTGGCTCTAATCAATCATGTAAGTGACTTCTCACCATATTAGAGTCACTTTGCACCTTATAAGAGTCACTTGCCATCATATATTAGTACAATTAACATGTTAACATCATGTACATGTTATTAGAAATCCTTTTCCAACCTCTTTGTGCCATATTCATACAAGTCAATTTTGGTCCACATTTTGGAAAATTAACCATGTTAGTCACTTTTCACCATATTAGAGTCACTTTGCACCCTTTAAGAGTCACTTGCCACCAAATATTGATATAATTAACATGTTAAGATCATGTACATGCAATTAGACATCCTTTAACCACCTCTTGGTACCCCTTTCGTACAAGTCAATTTTGGGCCACATTTTGGCTCTAATCAATCATGTAAATGACTTCTCACCATATTAGAGTCACTTTACACCTTATAAGAGTCACTTGCCATCATATATTGGTACAATTAACATGTTAACATCATGTACATGCAATTATAAATCCTTTTACCACCTCTTAGTGCCATATTCATACAAGTCAATTTTGGTCCACATTTTAGTTCTAATTAACCGTGTTAGTCACTTCTCACCATAATAGAGTCACTTTGCACCCTATAAGAGTCACTTTCCACCATATATGCAACAATTGACATGTTAACATCATATACATCCAATTTGACATCCTTTTACCACCTATTAATGCCACTTTCATACAAGTTAATTTTGTTCCACATTTTGCCTCTAATCAACCATGTAAGTCACTGTTCACCATATTAGAGTACCTTTACACCCTATAAATGTCACTTGCCCCATATATTGATACAATTAACATGTTAACATTACGTAAATGCAATTAGACATCCTTTAACCACCTCTTGGTACCCCTTTCCTACAAGTCAATTTTGGGCCACATTTTGGCTCTAATCAATCATGTAAGTGACTTCTCACCATATTAGAGTCACTTTGCACCTTATAAGAGTCACTCGCCATCATATATTGGTACAATTAACATGTTGACATCATGTACATGCAATTAGAAATCCTTTTACCACCTGTTAGTGCCATATTCATACAAGTCAATTTTGGTCCACATTTTGGTTCTAATTAACCATGTTAGTCACTTCTCACCATATTAGAGTCACTTTGCACCCTATAAAAGTCACTTTCCACCATATATGCAACAATTGACATGTTAACATCATATACATCCAATTTGACATCCTTTTACCACCTATTAATGCCACTTTCATAGAAGTTAATTTTGTTCCACATTTTGGCTCTAATCAACCATGTAAGTCACTGTTCTCCATATTAGAGTACATTTACACCATTTAGTCACTTCTCACCATATTAGAGTCACTTTGCACCCTTTAAGAGTCACTTGCCACCAAATATAGATATAATTAACATGTTAACATCATGTACATGCAATTAGACATCCTTTAACCACCTCTTGGTACCCCTTTCGTACAAGTCAATTTTGGGCCACATTTTGGCTCTAATCAATCATGTAAGTGACTTCTCACCATATTAGAGTCACTTTGCACCTTATAAGAGTCACTTGCCATCATATATTGGTCCAATTAACATGTTAACATCATGGACATGCAATTAGAAATCCTTTTACCACCTCTTAGTGCAATATTCATACAAGTCAATTTTGGTCCACATTTTGGTTCTAATTAACCATGTTAGTCACTTCTCACCATATTAGAGTCACTTTGCACCCTATAAGAGTCACTTTCCACCATATATGCAACAATTGACATGTTAACATCATATACATCCAATTTGACATCCTTTTACCACCTCTTAATGCCACTTTCATACAAGTTAATTTTGTTCCACATTTTGGCTCTAATCAACCATGTAAGTCACTGTTCACCATATTAGAGTACCTTTACACCCTATAAGAGTCACTTTGCACCTTATAGGAGTCAGTTGCCACCGTATATTGATACAATTAACATGTTCACATCATGTACATGCAATTAGACATCCTTTAACCACCTCTTGGTACCCCTTTCCTACAAGTCAATTTTGGGCCACATTTTGGCTCTAATCAATCATGTAAGTGACTTCTCACCATATTAGAGTCACTTTGCACCTTATAAGAGTCACTTGCCATCATATATTGGTACAATTAACATGTTAACATCATGTACATGTTATTAGAAATCCTTTTCCAACCTCTTTGTGCCATATTCATACAAGTCAATTTTGGTCCACATTTTGGTTCTAATTAACCATGTTAGTCACTTTTCACCATATTAGAGTCACTTTGCACCCTTTAAGAGTCACTTGCCACCAAATATTGATATAATTAACATGTTAACATCATGTACATGCAATTAGACATCCTTTAACCACCTCTTGGTACCCCTTTCGTACAAGTCAATTTTGGGCCACATTTTGGCTCTAATCAATCATGTAAGTGACTTCTCACCATATTAGAGTCACTTTACACCTTATAAGAGTCACTTGCCATCATATATTGGTACAATTAACATGTTAACATCATGTACATGCAATTAGAAATCCTTTTACCCCCTCTTAGTGCCATATTCATACAAGTCAATTTTGGTCCACATTTTAGTTCTAATTAACCGTGTTAGTCACTTCTCACCATAATAGAGTCACTTTGCACCCTATAAGAGTCACTTTCCACCATATATGCAACAATTGACATGTTAACATCATATACATCCAATTTGACATCCTTTTACCACCTCTTAATGCCACTTTCATACAAGTTAATTTTGTTCCACATTTTGGCTCTAATCAACCATGTAAGTCACTGTTCACCATATTAGAGTACCTTTACACCCTATAAGAGTCACTTTGCACCCTATAGGAGTCAGTTGCCACCGTATATTGATACAATTAACATGTTCACATCATGTACATGCAATTAGACATCCTTTAACCACCTCTTGGTACCCCTTTCGTACAAGTCAATTTTGGGCCACATTTTGGCTCTAATCAATCATGTAAGTGACTTCTCACCATATTAGAGTCACTTTGCACCTTATAAGAGTCACTTGCCATCATATATTGGTCCAATTAACATGTTAACATCATGGACATGCAATTAGAAATCCTTTTACCACCTCTTAGTGCAATATTCATACAAGTCAATTTTGGTCCACATTTTGGTTCTAATTAACCATGTTAGTCACTTCTCACCATATTAGAGTCACTTTGCACCCTATAAGAGTCACTTTCCACCATATATGCAACAATTGACATGTTAACATCATATACATCCAATTTGACATCCTTTTACCACCTCTTAATGCCACTTTCATACAAGTTAATTTTGTTCCACATTTTGGCTCTAATCAACCATGTAAGTCACTGTTCACCATATTAGAGTACCTTTACACCCTATAAGAGTCACTTTGCACCCTATAGGAGTCAGTTGCCACCGTATATTGATACAATTAACATGTTCACATCATGTACATGCAATTAGACATCCTTTAACCACCTCTTGGTACCCCTTTCCTACAAGTCAATTTTGGGCCACATTTTGGCTCTAATCAATCATGTAAGTGACTTCTCACCATATTAGAGTCACTTTGCACCTTATAAGAGTCACTTGCCATCATATATTGGTACAATTAACATGTTAACATCATGTACATGTTATTAGAAATCCTTTTCCAACCTCTTTGTGCCATATTCATACAAGTCAATTTTGGTCCACATTTTGGTTCTAATTAACCATGTTAGTCACTTTTCACCATATTAGAGTCACTTTGCACCCTTTAAGAGTCACTTGCCACCAAATATTGATATAATTAACATGTTAACATCATGTACATGCAATTAGACATCCTTTAACCACCTCTTGGTACCCCTTTCGTACAAGTCAATTTTGGGCCACATTTTGGCTCTAATCAATCATGTAAGTGACTTCTCACCATATTAGAGTCACTTTACACCTTATAAGAGTCACTTGCCATCATATATTGGTACAATTAACATGTTAACATCATGTACATGCAATTAGAAATCCTTTTACCCCCTCTTAGTGCCATATTCATACAAGTCAATTTTGGTCCACATTTTAGTTCTAATTAACCGTGTTAGTCACTTCTCACCATAATAGAGTCACTTTGCACCCTATAAGAGTCACTTTCCACCATATATGCAACAATTGACATGTTAACATCATATACATCCAATTTGACATCCTTTTACCACCTCTTAATGCCACTTTCATACAAGTTAATTTTGTTCCACATTTTGGCTCTAATCAACCATGTAAGTCACTGTTCACCATATTAGAGTACCTTTACACCCTATAAGAGTCACTTTGCACCCTATAGGAGTCAGTTGCCACCGTATATTGATACAATTAACATGTTCACATCATGTACATGCAATTAGACATCCTTTAACCACCTCTTGGTACCCCTTTCGTACAAGTCAATTTTGGGCCACATTTTGGCTCTAATCAATCATGTAAGTGACTTCTCACCATATTAGAGTCACTTTGCACCTTATAAGAGTCACTTGCCATCATATATTGGTCCAATTAACATGTTAACATCATGGACATGCAATTAGAAATCCTTTTACCACCTCTTAGTGCAATATTCATACAAGTCAATTTTGGTCCACATTTTGGTTCTAATTAACCATGTTAGTCACTTCTCACCATATTAGAGTCACTTTGCACCCTATAAGAGTCACTTTCCACCATATATGCAACAATTGACATGTTAACATCATATACATCCAATTTGACATCCTTTTACCACCTCTTAATGCCACTTTCATACAAGTTAATTTTGTTCCACATTTTGGCTCTAATCAACCATGTAAGTCACTGTTCACCATATTAGAGTACCTTTACACCCTATAAGAGTCACTTTGCACCCTATAGGAGTCAGTTGCCACCGTATATTGATACAATTAACATGTTCACATCATGTACATGCAATTAGACATCCTTTAACCACCTCTTGGTACCCCTTTCCTACAAGTCAATTTTGGGCCACATTTTGGCTCTAATCAATCATGTAAGTGACTTCTCACCATATTAGAGTCACTTTGCACCTTATAAGAGTCACTTGCCATCATATATTAGTACAATTAACATGTTAACATCATGTACATGTTATTAGAAATCCTTTTCCAACCTCTTTGTGCCATATTCATACAAGTCAATTTTGGTCCACATTTTGGAAAATTAACCATGTTAGTCACTTTTCACCATATTAGAGTCACTTTGCACCCTTTAAGAGTCACTTGCCACCAAATATTGATATAATTAACATGTTAAGATCATGTACATGCAATTAGACATCCTTTAACCACCTCTTGGTACCCCTTTCGTACAAGTCAATTTTGGGCCACATTTTGGCTCTAATCAATCATGTAAATGACTTCTCACCATATTAGAGTCACTTTACACCTTATAAGAGTCACTTGCCATCATATATTGGTACAATTAACATGTTAACATCATGTACATGCAATTATAAATCCTTTTACCACCTCTTAGTGCCATATTCATACAAGTCAATTTTGGTCCACATTTTAGTTCTAATTAACCGTGTTAGTCACTTCTCACCATAATAGAGTCACTTTGCACCCTATAAGAGTCACTTTCCACCATATATGCAACAATTGACATGTTAACATCATATACATCCAATTTGACATCCTTTTACCACCTATTAATGCCACTTTCATACAAGTTAATTTTGTTCCACATTTTGCCTCTAATCAACCATGTAAGTCACTGTTCACCATATTAGAGTACCTTTACACCCTATAAATGTCACTTGCCCCATATATTGATACAATTAACATGTTAACATTACGTAAATGCAATTAGACATCCTTTAACCACCTCTTGGTACCCCTTTCCTACAAGTCAATTTTGGGCCACATTTTGGCTCTAATCAATCATGTAAGTGACTTCTCACCATATTAGAGTCACTTTGCACCTTATAAGAGTCACTCGCCATCATATATTGGTACAATTAACATGTTGACATCATGTACATGCAATTAGAAATCCTTTTACCACCTGTTAGTGCCATATTCATACAAGTCAATTTTGGTCCACATTTTGGTTCTAATTAACCATGTTAGTCACTTTTCACCATATTAGAGTCACTTTGCACCCTTTAAGAGTCACTTGCCACCAAATATAGATATAATTAACATGTTAACATCATGTACATGCAATTGGACATCCTTTAACCACCTCTTGGTACCCCTTGCGTACAAGTCAATTTTGGGCCACATTTTGGCTCTAATCAATCATGTAAGTGACTTCTCACCATATTAGAGTCACTTTGCACCTTATAAGAGTCACTTGCCATCATATATTGGTACAATTAACATGTTGACATCATGGACATGCAATTAGAAATCCTTTTACCACATATTAGTGCCATATTGATACAAGTCAATTTTGGTCCACATTTTGGTTCTAATTAACCATGTTAGTCCCTTCTCACCATATTAGAGTCACTTTGCACCCTATAAAAGTCACTTTACACCATATATGCAACAATTGACATGTTAACATCATATACATCCAATTTGACATCCTTTTACCACCTATTAATGCCACTTTCATACAAGTTAATTTTGTTCCACATTTTGGCTCTAATCAACCATGTAAGTCACTGTTCACCATATTAGAGTACCTTTACACCATGTTAGTCACTTCTCACCATATTAGAGTCACTTTGCACCCTTTAAGAGTCACTTGCCACCAAATATTGATATAATTAACATGTTAACATCATGTACATGCAATTAGACATCCTTTAACCACCTCATGGTACCCCTTTCGTACAAGTCAATTTTGGGCCACATTTTGGCTCTAATCAATCATGTAAGTGACTTCTCAACATATTAGAGTCACTTTGCACCTTATAAGAGTCACTTGCCATCATATATTGGTACAATTAACATGTTAACATCATGGACATGCAATTAGAAATCCTTTTACCACCTCTTAGTGCAATATTCATACAAGTCAATTTTGGTCCACATTTTGGTTCTAATTAACCATGTTAGTCACTTCTCACCATATTAGAGTCACTTTGCACCCTATAAGAGTCACTTTCCACCATATATGCAACAATTGACATGTTAACATCATATACATCCAATTTGACATCCTTTTACCACCTCTTAATGCCACTTTCATACAAGTTAATTTTGTTCCACATTTTGGCTCTAATCAACCATGTAAGTCACTGTTCACCATATTAGAGTACCTTTACACCCTATAAGAGTCACTTTGTACCCTATAGGAGTCACTTGCCACCGTATATTGATACAATTAACATGTTCACATTATGTACATGACTGCAGAAGAAAAAACTGCAAATAATTATGTAAGTGACTTCTCACCATATTAGAGTCACTTTGCACCTTATAAGAGTCACTTGCCATCATATATTGGTACAATTAACATGTTAACATCATGTACATGTTATTAGAAATCCTTTTACCACCTCTTAGTGCCATATTCATACAAGTCAATTTTGGTCCACATTATGGTTCTAATTAACCATGTTTTTTTTTTGCTAAGTAATAATTGTATAAACCCAACAAAGAAAAATACAAAATACTAGGGTATACCCTAGAGCATCAAAGATCAGGAACAGACTCCCAACAATGCCAAGTCAATGATACAGAACAGAGAAATCTAGCTTTACTTCTATTTAAAGATGATTTCTTTAAATAAACAGACGTCCAAAACTAACATCTAAGAGTTCTACTCTATCCTTTCCTCTAGTACAATAGGGTAATGAGATTTACATTATTTTCCACTGCCCTGTGAAAACGCTTGCAAGAAAATAATTTTTCTCTCACTTCTCTTTTGATAATGAAAAGCAGCACCCTGGAGCTTCGATTGTTGCCATTGTTGTGCATTCTTCTATTCCGCTCTTGCCATATATAGTATATTGTAGTGCCAATATAAAGATAGGCAATTTGTCTTTTAATGTTGCTCTCTGTGTTTGCTAGGAAATTTCCTTGCCTAAAATCCCTCCAGTCCCTCGTAAGAGTAACAGGACAGGCCTGAAGAATCTGAGTTGCATACCCGCATTCCATGAACAAGTGACTAGCATTTTCATTGTGACCATTGCATAGCATACATCTGCCATCATTATACATTCCAAAACGACTCATACGCTCTTTTGTCAACAATCTATCTTGAATTGCCAGCCAAAAAAAGAATGAATTTTTTGGAATCGAAAAAATACTCCAAACAGCTGATATCCAAGGTGGTGGTTGCCCAATTCTGCGAATAGAGTTCCAGATTTTTGAGATGTTAACCTCTTTTCCTTGTTGACTTTCCCATAGAATTTCATCTCGAGCAAATAATCTGACTCCCAGCATTTCATTCCTAACCTCAATGGCAGAAACATGATTCGAGGGATGAATATGCCAAATTCCGTCTCGAATAAACGATTGAATGCTGGCCATAGATGTCGATTCCATGATAGATATAATGCTATTACCGTATTTAGAGAATAAGGGTGTACCATTAATGCCATAATTTAAATTTTGACTCGGCACCGATTTTGAATTGGATTCTTTGAGTCACCTCAATTCGCACATTAATCAACTTTTTGACGCACCAGGGACAGGAACTAGGAGCAGGCGCTGTCCAAATTGACTTGTTGCGGAAGAGGCAGGAGTGCAACCAAATACTCCAAAGGGATGATTGGTTAGGCTGGATTACTCTCCAGAATTGATAAATAATGGCTGCTTTATTCCATTCCAGAGGGTCTCGAATGCCTAGACCTCCTTCTTCCTTTGGTAAACAACATGTCTCCCAAGCAACTTTATAATGACATTTAGCAGAGGATGCTCCACCCCATAAGAATTTAGCTAGAGTAGATTTTAGATTTTTAAGCACACTCTTGGGAAGAAAAAGGTACATGGCCCAATAGCTATGGATACCAAATAATATGGCTTTAATCAGCTGTAGTCTTCCAGAAAATTTCAGAAAGGCATTAGTCCAGAGATCAATCTTCGAGCACATGCGGAGAATAAGAGGAGTGCATTCTGCCTTGGAGAGTTTTTTAGAGATTAGAGGTAAACCCAGATATTTGATTGGGAGATGACCAATCTGGAATCCAGAATAACTAATAATAGCATTCTCAACTTCCTGAGGAGTGTTACAGAAGAAACAATTGCTTTTGGAAGCATTAGGATGAAGTCCTGATGTTGAGGAGAATTCAGAGATTGTGTCCAACATAATTTTCATTGATTTTTCATCTCCTTTCGAGAATAACATTACATCATCTGCGAAAATCAAGTGAGTAATATCTGCGTGAGACGTGCGCCAATGATATGAAAAATCTGGATTCGAGGAGCACTTTTGAATGAAAGCAGAGAAGACTTCCATGGCTAGCACAAACAGAGACGGGGAAAGTGGGTCACCTTGTCTAAGCCCAGATTTGCATTGGAAGTACCCTTCCAGAGCACCATTAATTTTTACTGAGACCATAGCTGAGGATAAACAAGTATGAATCCAATTGATAAACAAAGCAGGAAAACCCATTCTGTGAAGAGTAGAGAGCAAAAAATTCCAATTCAGGGAGTCAAAAGCCTTTTGAATATCTAGCTTGACTGTGCATCTAGGAGGCCCTTTATGTAAATGGTAATCCCTGCATAAAGATTGTGCCAGTAAAATATTGTCTCCAATAGATCTATTAGTGACAAAAGCTGACTGACTAGCAGATACAATTTGAGGAAGCACCTGCTTGAGTCTACTAGCAAGCATTTTAGCAATAACTTTGTAAAGTACATTACAACAAGAGATTGGCCTAAATTGGGCAATTCTGTTCGGGTGATTCTCTTAGGAATCAAAGCCAGAGCAGTAGAATTTATAATACGAGGCAATTTCATAGAATGAAAGAAATACAAGATAGCATTTGTCACCTCACCACCCACTATATCCCAAGATTTAATGAAAAACTCTACCGGAAACCCATCAGGGCCTGGACTTTTGTTCTTTGCCAAAGATTGAAATGTCTTGAGAACCTCAGCTTGAGTGAAAACCTTAGTCAGATTCTGTTGTTGCTCTACATTCAGTACCGGAAGCTGTAAGTCAGGAGGAATGTCCCTAACTTCAACCGAGTTCCCCAAGATAGAAGAGAAATAGTCAACAATTAACCATGTTAGTCACTTTTCACCATATTAGTGTCACTTTGCACCCTTTAAGAGTCACTTGCCACCAAATATTGATATAATTAACATGTTAACATCATGTACATGCAATTAGACATCCTTTAACCACCTCTTGGTACCCCTTTCGTACAAGTCAATTTTGGGCCACATTTTGGCTCTAATCAATCATGTAAGTGACTTCTCACAATATTAGAGTCACTTTGCACCTTATAAGAGTCACTTGCCATCATATATTGGTAAAATTAACATGTTAACATCATGGACATGCAATTAGAAATCCTTTTACCACCTCTTAGTGCCATGTTCATACAAGTCAATTTTGGTCCATATTTTGGTTCTAATTAACCATGTTAGTCACTTCTCACCATATTAGAGTCACTTTGCACCCTATAAGAGTCACTTTCCACCATATATGCAACAATTGACATGTTAACATCATATACATCCAATTTGACATCCTTTTACCACCTCTTAATGCCACTTTCATACAAGTTAATTTTGTTCCACATTTTGGCTCTAATCAACCATGTAAGTCACTGTTCACCATATTAGAGTACCTTTACACCCTATAAGAGTCACTTTGCACCCTATAGGAGTCACTTGCCACCGTATATTGATACAATTAACATGTTCACATCATGTACATGCAATTAAACATCCTTTAACCACCTCTTGGTACCCCATTCCTACAAGTCAATTTTGGGCCACATTTTGGCTCTAATCAATCATGTAAGTGACTTCTCACCATATTAGAGTCACTTTGCACCTTATAAGAGTCACTTGCCATCATATATTGGTACAATTAACATGTTAACATCATGTACATGTTATTAGAAATCCTTTTCCCACCTCTTAGTGCCATATTCATACAAGTCAATTTTGGTCCATATTTTGGTTCTAATTAACAATGTTAGTCACTTTTCACCTATTAGAGTCACTTTGCACCCTTTAAGAGTCACTTGCCACCAAATATTGATATAATTAACATGTTAACATCATGTACATGCAATTAGACATCCTTTAACCACCTCTTGGTACCCCTTTCGTACAAGTCAATTTTGGGCCACATTTTGGCTCTAATCAATCATGTAAGTGACTTCTCACCATATTAGAGTCACTTTGCACCTTATAAGAGTCACTTGCCATCATATATTGGTACAATTAAAATGTTAACATCATGTACATGCAATTAGAAATCCTTTTACCACGTCTTAGTGCCATATTCATACATGTCAATTTTGGTCCACATTTTGGTTCTAATTAACCGTGTTAGTCACTTCTCACCATAATAGAGTCAATTTGCACCCTATAAGAGTCACTTTCCACCATATATGCAACAATTGACATGTTAACATCATATACATCCAATTTGACATCCTTTTACCACCTATAATGCCACTTTCATACAAGTTAATTTTGTTCACATTTTGCCTCTAATCAACCATGTAAGTCACTGTTCACCATATTAGAGTACCTTTACACCCTATAAGAGTCACTTGCCCCATATATTCATACAATTAACATGTTAACATCACGTAATGCAATTAGACATCCGTTAACCACCTCTTGGTACCCCTTTCCTACAAGTCAATTTTGGGCCACATTTTGGCTCTAATCAATCATGTAAGTGACTTCTCACCATATTAGAGTCACTTTGCACCTTATAAGAGTCACTTGCCATCATATATTTGTACAATAACATGTTAACATCATATACATGTTATTAGAAATCCTTTTACCACCTCTTAGTGCCATATTCATAAAAGTCAATTTTGGTCCCACATTATGGTTCTAATTAACCATGGTTAGTCACTTTTCACAATATTAGTGTCACTTTGCACCCTTTAAGAGTCACTTGCCACCAAATATTGATATAATTAACATGTTAACATCATGTACATGCAATTAGACATCCTTTAACCACCTCTTGGTACCCCTTTCGTACAAGTCAATTTTGGCCACATTTTGGCTCTAATCAATCATGTAAGAGCCTTCTCACAATATTAGAGTCACTTTGCACCTTATAAGAGTCACTTGCCATCATATATTGGTACAATTAACATGTTAACATCATGGACATGCAATTAGAAAATCCTTTTACCACCTCTTAGTGCCATGTTCATACAAGTCAATTTTGGTCCATATTTTGGTTCTAATTAACCATGTTAGTCACTTCTCACCATATTAGAGTCACTTTGCACCCTATAAGAGTCACTTTCCACCATATATGCCAACAATTGACATGTTAACATCATATACATCCAATTTGACTCCTTTTACCACCTCTTAATGCCCACTTTCATACAAGTTAATTTTGTTCCACATTTTGGCTCTAATCAACCATGTAAGTCACTGTTCATCATATTAGAGTACCTTTACACCCTATTAAGAGTCACTTTGCACCCTATAGGAGTCACTTGCCACCGTATATTGATACAATTAACATGTTCACATCATGTACATGCAATTAGACATCCTTTAACCACCTCTTGGTACCCCTTTCCTACAAGTCAATTTTGGGCCACATTTTTGGCTCTAATCAATCATGTAAGTGACTTCTCACCATAGTAGAGTCACTTTGCACCTTATAAGAGTCACTTGCCATCATATATTGAAATATTAACATGTTAACATCATGTACATGTTATTAGAAATCCTTTTCCACCTCTTAGTGCCATATTCATACAAGTCAATTTTGGTCCATATTTTGGTTCTAATTAACCATGTTAGTCACTTTTCACCATATTAGAGTCACTTTGCACCCTTTAAGAGTCACTTGCCACCAAATATTGATATAATTAACATGTTAACATCATGTACATGCAATTAGACATCCTTTAACCACCTCTTGGTACCCCTTTCGTACAAGTCAATTTTGGGCCACATTTTGGCTCTAATCAATCATGTAAGTGACTTCTCACCATATTAGAGTCACTTTGCACCTTATAAGAGTCACTTGCCATCATATATTGGTACAATTAACATGTTAACATCATGTACATGCAATTAGAAATCCTTTTACCACCTCTTAGTGCCATATTCATACAAGTCAATTTTGGTCCACATTTTGGTTCTAATTAACCGTGTTAGTCACTTCTCACCATAATAGAGTCACTTTGCACCCTATAAGAGTCACTTTCCACCATATATGCAATTGACATGTTAACATCATATACATCCAATTTGACATCCTTTTACCACCTATTAATGCCACTTTCATACAAGTTAATTTTGTTCCACATTTTGCCTCTAATCAACCATGTAAGTCACTGTTCACCATATTAGAGTACCTTTACACCCTATAAGAGTCACTTGCCCCATATATTGATACAATTAACATGTTAACATCACGTAAATGCAATTAGACATCCTTTAACCACCTCTTGGTACCCCTCTCCTACAAGTCAATTTTGGGCCACATTTTGGCTCTAATCAATCATGTAAGTGACTTCTCACCATATTAGAGTCACTTTGCACCTTATAAGAGTCACTTGCCATCATATATTGGTACAATTAACATGTTAACATCATGTACATGCAATTAGAAATCCTTTTACCACCTCTTAGTGCCATATTCATACAAGTCAATTTTGGTCCACATTTTGGTTCTAATTAACCATGTTAGTCACTTTTCACCATATTAGAGTCACTTTGCACCCTTTAAGAGTCACTTGCCCCAAATATATATATAATTAACATGTTAATATCATGTACATGCAATTAGACATCCTTTAACCACCTCTTGGTACCCTTTGCGTACAAGTCAATTTTGGGCCACATTTTGGCTCTAATCAATCATGTAAGTGACTTCTCACCATATTAG